>NC_066622.1:59645767-59709658 GCF_025201925.1 Gopherus flavomarginatus | reverse complement strand
TCACACTCAAACAGGACCTGTTTCCTACACAGTTCGGACTGCAGAGAATCTTACCTGGCGGCGACATGTAGATCAGCTGTTGCCAGATCATGCCAGTCCTCAGACACATCTGCAGTTGAGTGGTGTGACTTCACCTCTTCTGGTCAGACACTGACTCACGAATCACCTATTCCTGACTGTTCTCCTCCCTTACTGCCAGCGGCTGAGATACCCCTTTGCCCAGCATGAGCTGATACCACCTCCTCACCTGTTCGTGCTGCAGACCCTAAGCCCATGGTACTTTTGGGTGCAACAACACCAGAAGTTTGCCGTAATCCACCTAGAGACAGAAGGCCTCCTCATCGGCTGGATCTTTAGCTAGAGTGAACCCACAGTTATGGGACAAAATAATCCCCGGGGTTTAGCCTGGAATGGAGGCAGTCTACCCTCCTTCTCTAGTCTAGTATCAGAGGGGTAGCCATGTTAGTCTGGATCTGTAAAAGCAGCAAAGAATCCTGTGCCACCTTATAGACTAAAAGACGTTTTGGAGCATGAGCTTTCGTGGGTGAATACCCACTTCGTCAGATGCATGTAGTGGAAAGTTCCAGGGGCAGGTATATATATGCAGGCAAGCTAGAGATAATGAGGCAGTTCAATCAGGGTGGATGAGGCCCTGTTCTAGCAGTTGAGGTGTAAAACCAAGGGAGGAGAAACTGGTTTTGTAATTGGCAAGCCATTCACAGTCTTTGTTTAATCCTGAGCTGATGGTGTCAAATTTGCAGATGAACTGAAGATCAGCAGTTTCTCTGCTGTACCCAGCAGCCTCCTACTGCAAGACAAACCCAAGAAAGAAACCAGCAGGACTCCACTGGCCATCACATACAGTCCCCAGCTAAAACCTCTCCGACGCATCATCAGGGATCTACAACCCATCCTGGACAATGATCGCACACTTTCACAGGCCTTGGGTGGCAGGCCAGTCCTCGCTCACAGGCAACCTGCCAACCTGAAACATATTCTCACCAGTAACTGCACACTGCTCCATAGTAACTCTAGCTCAGGAACCAATCCATGCAACAAACCTCAATGCCAACTCTGCCCACATATCTACACCAGTGACACCATCACAGGACCTAACCAGATCAGCCACACCATCACCGGTTCATTCACCTGCCATCATATGCCAGCAATGCCCCTCTGCTATGTACATAGGCCAAACTGGACAGTCGCTATGGAAAAGGGTGAACGGACACAAATCAGATATTAGGAATGGCAATATACAAAAACCTGTAGGAGAGCACTTCAACCTCCCTGGCCACACTATAGCAGACCTTAAGGTGGCCATCCTGCAGCAAAAAAACTTCAGGACCAGACTTCAAAGAGAAACTGCTGAGCTTCAGTTCATCTGCAAATTTGACACCATCAGCTCAGGATTAAACAAAGACTGTGAATGGCTTGCCAATTACAAAACCAGTTTCTCCTCCCTTGGTTTTCACACCTCAACTGCTAGAACAGGGCCTCATCCTCCCTGATTGAACTGCCTCATTATCTCTAGCTTGCCTGCATATATATACCTGCCCCTGGAACTTTCCACTACATGCATCTGATGAAGTGGGTATTCACCCACGAAAGCTTATGCTCCAAAACGTCTGTTAGTCTATAAGGTGCCACAGGATTCTTTGATGCCTCTAGTCTAGTGTGTGTTTTATTTAGGGGAGGTGTTCTTATTAGCGGGGGAGGAAAATGTTGTGTATTTGGTTGTCATGGCTTTTATTCCTATGGCAACTGAATTAGATTATTAGGGGATAGTCCAGCCAGCTTCAGCCTGTTAGGCGAGCTCTGTGTCTGTAAATAAATGGTAGTTTTGTTAACTGTCTGCTGTCTGGCCTCAAGTGATTTCTTCCTAAACTGGCTGCCCCCAAGGATATAACACCAACCCAGCGTGGCTTCTCCTCCTCTTCCCCAGCTTGGTGCTTCTCCCCCTCCCTCCCCCAACTGCAGCTCCTGCAGGGGCCCAGGGCTTCTCCTCCCCCCTCCCCTCCCCAGCGTGGCTCCAGTCCAGTCCGGGGCTTTTCCTCCCTCACTCCAGCTCCGCTTCTCTCCCCTCCCCCGCCCCTTCTGCCACTATCTGGAGCTTCCTCTTCCCCTAACCTTCCACTGCCCCCAGCCCCAGCCTAGCTGGGCTCCCTGGGGCACCCGATGCTGCTGTGGCCGAAGCCGAGCCTGGCGGGCAGGGAGCAGCGATTCATGAGGATGCCATGGCAGAGCCATCAGCCCGAGAGGTGCGGGGCAGCCCCAGGGAAGCGGGGCGGGCTGTGCTGCTGCTGGCCCCGCACCCCCGCCCACCCCGACCCCTGAGGCTCTTTGGGGGGGGACTCACTCAGCCCCCGCAGGAGCAGGGAGGGGGAAGCAGCTGACCTAACATCCCACTGCCCCCAGAGCCCCGCCCCCAGGAGCTGCCCCACCCATTGCCTGTGCCAGAGCCCCACCCCAAGGAGCTGCCCTGCCCCAGGCAGTGCCAGAGCCCCTCCCCCAGGCTCTGGGATTTGTTCTCCTGCCTCCTTCTTCCCAGTACCCCCCACTCCCAGCTGCTCCCTCCCTGTGTCTGCAAACACTGCCCCGGGCGGGTCGCTGGGGCTGACTCTGCTGGCTGAAGTAGCCTCCATCTCTGCTCACCTCGGGGGGAGAGGAGGGACGAAGAGAGGAGATGGTCCCAGGGTGTGAAAGCAAAATTAGGGGGCAGGGAAAGGAGGACTGTTTGGAAAGGTGGGTTTTTTGTGGGGGCGGGGGGTGAGCCAGAGGGAGTCAGAAGAAGTTGGGCAGCAGAGGCTCATGGAAATTGAGGGGAACCCCCTGGGTGTCCCAGTGTTGGCCAGGGATTGTACAGCACCTAGTGCAACGTGGGGTCCTGATCTCAGTCATGGTCTGTGCAGCACCTGGGAGCCCTGATGTCTATTTCCTGATCACAGGCACTGGGAATGGACAGAGGGAAAACCTCAGCACCTGAAGGGTTAATGCAGCCCTGTGTGCAACCCCTGCTGGGTGGTCCTGCTGCTCTCATGAGGGGTTGGCTTAGTAGACCAACAACACAATCCCAGTCCCATGTGGTCTAGTGATCTGCATTCCTGGTTTTCACCCAGGTGGCCTAGGGTTCAATTCCCAGTGTGGGAATAGTGCAGAGCTTTTGCTCAGAGGGGAGGAAGGGCAAGGGGGAGGGATCCTAGAAGTAGGGCATTTGGACAGTGTGGGGAGGGGATCCCAGAAGTGGGGGTTGGGGGCAGAGGTCTGAGGGGAGATCAGGGATGGATCCCAACATTGCGGAAAGTGGGCAGCATGGAGAGCCCAGGCCTGGCATGGGGACGGGGAAGAGTGACTCTGTCCTTCTAAACTCAGCACTGGCAGACTAGGCAGACTTGGAAGAATTACTTATTTGTTAGTAAATGTCAATTTCTGTGTAAACACACAACCCAATGGCAAAATATTTCCATTGATAATAATCAAAATTGACAGATGGGCAAAGTAAGAAACATGCTGCTTGAGAATTTATTCTGTTCTAATCCTATAGGGGTCCCTTCTGCCTTAGATGCCACCATGTGGGTGTTTCATTTCCCTCCCCATTTTCACACAGAGACACAATTTCCTTTGCATGGATCCATGAACAGTAAAATCTTCCAGTGTCACTTGTCTGAGCCAGGGCATTCAATTCCACTGAAACCTTCTCTCCTGCAATGGCAATGGTCAAACAGAGGGGACGTGGCCACCTTCACCCCTGGCAGTGAGATATTCCCTCTCCTCTTTCTTCAGGCTGCTGCTGTTATTCCATGAATCATCAAGGATGGAATAAAAAGCTGAGTTTACTCCAGGAAGAGGAAAGAAAGGAGCCACCAACTCCTTGAAAAATCTCAGTGCCCAGAGAATACCTGCCGCTGTTATTGGAATCCCTGATGTGTTGGTAGCTTGTTTATTTACACTGAGGATTGAGTCCTACTTTGTGCACCATGTTTGAGAATGAAAATCCTAACCCACCCTTTGAAATAACGACTGCAGCAGGACATGTTTATGTCCCTCTCCCAAAGCAGACAGACCGATGGAGAAATGCCATGAGTCCAGGGTAATACTTCACTGCGGTTTTACCATTTCCACTCGCTAAACTTCCTCCCAACCTTCTGGGCTCCTAGAGCAGGGTACAGAGCCTGAGCCAAGATACGTATAATGCAACTTCACAGACCAAGCCGCATGACCCTGATTAATCTGACATGGGCCAGCCATGGTGTTTCATTGCACTGTAGATGCATGCTAATGTTATGTCTACACTGTGATTAAAACACGCAGGGCACCTGTCTCAAAGCCCGGCCAGCTGACTCGGGGTTATGGGGTTTGGCTGCAAGACTATAACATTACAGTGCAGACAGATGGGCTTGAGCCCAACCTCAGAGACCCCAGGAGGGTGAGGGTTTCTGAACCCAGGCTTCAGCGTGAACACAAATATCTGCACCACAGTTTTTAGCCCCTCAGCGTTAGCTCCATGAGCCCAAGTCAGATGACCCAGGCCAGCCATGCTGCCATCTTTATCCTAGCAGAGATGGACTCTACGGGTACATCTCCATTGCAATGTCAGCCCAGATGTGGCACGCTGTGCTCAGAGTAGCACCTTGAAGCCCCATATTCACCACTCTCATATAATGATGATACGGTTTGTACAAAGTCTGCCTGGTGAGGTATCATTTCAAAAGTCTTGATCTGTTGAACATTAATATTGTGTTGGTCTGTGTGTGTAGCATTGGCTGGGAAGTTATGAAGTTTGCTCTGTGTGTGTTATTGAGATATGTTATGAGGTTGGGAAATGCCCACCACCAGCCTTTCAGGTGTGACAATGGAGGAACCAGACTCGCTGCTGGCCCATGAAAGGGATCCACACTCCCAAGGACTATCCCAGGAACCGTGTACAATGCAGACTTCTCCTAGATAACACAGCAACACTGGGCACTGCTTGACTCACATCCTAGCAAAGGAGCTTTCTAGAAAGTTGGAAGGAACTATGAAAGAGGGGTAGAGACATCATTACTTGGCCTCTCTCCCCACAACTCAACAGCTGGAAACACACCTGGATGACAAAACTGATTCAGAAATCAGAAGAGAATAATAATAATGCATTCAAACCAAAGTCCCCAAACAGACTAGTATTGGTTTTTCAGCAGAAAATTTTCAGTTTGGGGGATTTTCTTTTCCCAGTCAGACTTTGCCAAGGGAAGCAGAGAGAAAATGTTTGAGTTGCCTCCTTCAGAACAGCTTGGCCTAGACACTAGCTCTGGTTCACTGTTGAGGCCTTGCTCAGGATGGGAGTATTTTAAGAATTTGGGCAGGTCCCAGGGTGTTTGGGGGAGATTATGAGGATGTTACCTTTTGAGAGAAAAGCTAAGAAATACAGGACTAGAAAAAAACATTTTAGAAATGTGGGATTTAGACATTTTATTTACAGCAATGGGGGGTCTGAATTTCTCAGAAGGTTTTTGTTTGTAGGAAGCAACATTGCTAGAGCTGTTATTGTACCAAAGGGGGAGATGGTTGTCTATAAAGGAGGGGTGAAGACCAAATGCCTCCAATGAGGATGGGATTCAAACCCATGCGTGCAGAGCACAATGGATTAGCAGTTCATCACCTTAACCACTCGGTCACCTCACCTGAGCTGTCAAGAAATAGACAGGAAGAGAAATTTAAGGCCAGCAGAGATAGGGATATGATGGAGTTTTTAAATACTAAGCGTAAGCAGGGGCTGAATGAGCTCCCCACTCACATCTAGTGAGGAACTGGGGGAAAGACTTCAGGAACAGACCCTGTTTGCATAGACACACCTACTCTGCCTAGGTATGCAGCATGATGGGGTCGCTTTCCCAAAATGACCAGTTTGGGATGGTGGTGGATTACAAATCACTTTAGGATTGAGTGGAATGAAATATTATTCTCCTTCCTGTATGAGTGAAGGGCAGCAGAACATACCTATTGCGTCCTGATGGAGGGGTAGGCACCTCAGGGCCTGAGCCAGCCCCTATGGAGGGCAGGGAGGGAGCACTACTCAGCAGCACTCTGTCCCAGCTCTTCCCCAACCCCACCCTCAGCCTGAGACTCTGGCTCCCAGCCCGGCGTCGACCCCTTTACCACTGTCCACACCCCTCTCCCCAGCAAGCAACAGCCCCACTCCCAGCCCCAGTTCTCGACTGTGGCTTCTGAGGGGCCACAGCCATGGATAAGAGGGCACAGTGTGAAATGTTTGGGGACCACTGGTTTAGGGTGACATCCTCAATCACTTCTCTGCCACCACGGGCAGCCCAGAGCCCTTTGAATACCGGCAGCGGCTGAGATTTAAAGGGCTTAGAGATCCCTGCGGCTGCAGGCAGCCCAGAGCCCTTTCAATCCCGGCCACAGCTAAAGCGGATGGAGTGGGGCTGGGATTTCAAGGGCTTAGGCTCCTCTCAGCAACAGCTCTGGGCCCTTTAAATCGCTGCCCCAGCCCCACAAAGCTCTGGGTTCCCCCAGCCACCGAGCCCCAGGCCCTTTAATTTGACTCTGAGGGCTCCCAGGCACCTCTTCAGCTGGGAGCCCCTGGTTGATTTAAAATCAAGTATCACCACCCCACCCCCAACCTTCCTTTTTGACCCATAGCTGTTTTGGTGGGGCGGTGCTGGGGAAGGAGGGTTTGTTTCTGCAGGGCTGGGCGGGGTGTTTCCACCGGGCCGGGAAGTCCTGAGGTGGGGGTGGTTCCGCAGGGCCGGGGGGTTTCCGCCCTTAGCTGTTTTCTTTAGAGTAATTGGCCCTCGCCGCTTTACGAGTTGTGCAGGCAGGCTGACGGCATTCGCTGGGCCTTTCGCTTGTGTGGATTCTCTGATGGGTAATAAGGTTTGAGCTGCGATTGAAGGTTTTCCCACACTCGCAGCATTCGCAGGGCCTGTGTGTCGTGTCTCCTCCCCCCCCCCGCCGTGGATTCTCTGATGCCTAATAAAGTGTGAGCTGCATTTGAAGGTTTTCCCATACTCACGGCATTCGTAGGGCCTGTCTCCTGTGTGGATTCTCTGATGCCTAATAAGGGCTGATCTGTTACTGAAGCATTTCCCACACTCACGGCATTCATAGGGCCGCTCCCCTGTGTGGATTCTCTGATGCCTAATAAGGGCTGATCTTTGAGTGAAGAGTTTTCCACACTCACGGCATTCATAGGGCCTCTCCCCTGTGTGGATTCTCTGATGTTGAGAAAGGCGTGATCTGTAAGTGAAGTTTTTCCCACACTCAGCGCATGTATTTTTTTGCTTTTCCCTGCAGATTTCCTGCTGTATTCTGGTTTCCTTAAGGCCCTTCTGAGTTCCCTGACAGGAAATAAATTTATCCATTTTCTCCCCTGGCTGGTTTCCCTGCTCTTTTTCTGGTCTGTGCTGAACCTCACAGGATCTTCCCTGCTCGTGACTGCTGGACACATTCCTTTTCATTCTTTGCGATAATGCTCTGTGTTTATCCACTTGCTCAACATTTCCCTGCTGAGAATTCTGCTCCTCTTTCTCACACGTCATTGCATCACCTGCTGTGATAGAGACAGAAACCTCAAACAGGGATGGAAAGGGGAAGGCCAAACCAAAACAAGTGCTGGAGAGAGGTCAAATAAAAATCAGGAAATCAGCTCCCCCCAACAGGAGAGAGGAGGGGATCAATTCAGCCTTCACATCCCATCCAACTTCGCAGGGGGAAGGGAGAAAGCTACTGCCCGGTGTCTGCTAGGATCTATAGGAAGCCTTGAGCTATATTTACCCTGCCGATGCGACCCCTGCTATGGACAATAATGAACTGAGAGACTTCCCAAGAGCTTTGTAGGGCATCCCAGATGTTTCCTTCAGGCACTTACAGATTCTGAGTTGGTTTAATGTTTCCTCATCTGTGCGGGGAGATCTCAGGATCTCTCTTTCCTCTGAACCCTGCAGCTCTGGGAGCCATGGCTCTTCCCCTTGTTCCAGCTGGGAGATCACAGCACGTTGGAAAACCAGAAACCCTGCTCAGATGAAAGAAAACAAAGGAGTTCAGTTGATTTCATAAAACTTAATCATTAAAAACATTCTATTAATTTATCTTCAGTGCTTAGTGTGACCTGGTGTGCCTGGGGCAGTCCTCACTGAAAATGCCAAGGTCAGAGCAGGCTGAAAAAGGGAGAGCAGATGCTCCCCAAACTGGTGGTTAATACTGAAGTTAAACTCACTGACCAGTCACAAACTGTGCTTCTGATCCCACACACTGGTTAACGAGACTCTGAAAAAAGAAATCACATGGCCCCCTTTATTGCATGACAGTTTTCTGACTCCTAATCAGCAACTAGGTTCCGTACAGTGAGAGTTATTTAAAAACTCTGCTCACTGTGATACAGCATGGCCAGAGGGCAGCAGGAGAGTGATCCTAATTGGATCCAGGAAGTGGGTGGGTGGAAGGTTAGCCACATTACCCAGTCACTATAGGTTTGGATCTCATCCAAAATACCATGCTGACAGCCAATCCTTTAGCAGTTAAACTAAATGTTTAGAAGAAAGAACGAATGAAAGAATGAAGTTAAATTCCATCCTTCCAGACTATTCTTTAGCATCTAAACTAAAGGTTTAAACGAAAGAAAGACAGAAAGAAGTTAAATGGAAAAGCAGTCAGATACATTCCAAAATGGATATATCAGGTTCTTAGCAGTATTGGTGAGTTGCTGGCTTGAAAGTCTGTCTGGAACGCATCCACAGCTTGGATGGGTCATTCAGTCCTTTGTTCCAGGGTTCAATTTGTAGAGAAGTTGCTCCAGAGGTAGGAAGGGGGATTGAAGACAAGATGGAGATGATGCAGCTGCACTTTATATTCCTTTTGCCATGTGGCTTGTACTTCCTGTGTCCCAAACACAAGCTTCACAGCACATGGCATGGAAAAGCTTTGGAGGTCTCATTACACAGGCATACCCCAGCATGTCTTGCTGACTCAATAGGTGTATCCCCTTGGTCCATGGGCTCATTGTACAGCTGATGACCCTCAATGGGCCATCAAACAGGCTAGGCAGTGTTGATGCCAATATGTCTGGGGGTGTCACCCAGAAACACTGCACAAGTCTGGAAATACAGATATACCCTACATATCTGTAACTCACAATACAAGGGTGATAGAAACATAGAAACAAAATTATCATACTTGGCAAATCATAACATTTTCATTGCCACTTTACATGGCATACCTAGCATGATTCATTGCAATTTTATCAGATTATATTATTTTATTATTAATACCAAAGGGTCTCACAATTTCATGCAGTCTCACACTTGCTAAACTAGTGAATTCCCAGGACCAGTTCCCCAGGTCCTTGAAGATGCCAAACATTGTGCTTATGAGGGATTGAAATACCCACATATCTGCTGGGAACACACACACAGACACTGTGTCAGTCTATACCCCTGTGTTCACTCTTCTAGAAAATTATGATCAATTTTGTACCCAGTATGGCTTGTGAGGTATCATTAGAAAACACATAACCTACTGAATATTATCCTCCTGTTAAAATGTGTAGTAACACTGTATGTAAAATTGTGAGATTTTACAGTATGATATTACTGAAAAAGTTTCAGTTCTGGGGAACACCCACAGACCAGTTCCTCAGAGACAGCAAGGCAAACAGCTGGTCCAATAGCCATTCTCCTGCAGGGGGAAGGTGTGAAGACATTAAGGGCTGGTCTACAGTACGGGGGGAAATCGATCTTAGATACGCAACTTCAGCTACGTGAATAACGTAGCTGAAGTAGAATATCTAAGATCGGATTACTCACCCATCCTCACCGCGCGGGATCGATGTCCGCGGCTCCCCCTGTCGAATCCGCAACTCGGTTGGGGTTGGTGGAGTTCCGGAATCGATATAAGCGCGCTCGGGGATCGATATATGGCGTCTAGATGAGACGCGATATATCTATCCCCGAGCAATCGATTTTAACCCGCCGATACGGTGGGTAGTCTAGACGTAGCCTTACATTCCATCACAGGGACCTATTAAGGCTGTTGTGGAAAACAACCACAGGACTGATTTTGAATCAGCTCAGCCTGAGGCTCTTTTCTTGGTTACAAGGACGCAGGGGGCGACAGCTATTGGAATACTGTCCCCGAGCTAAAAATCACACAAGCCTTTTACAACTTAAAACCACAAACAATGACACATACGTTGCACGTTAATTTCCTTATTTGGAATATATTGCAAAATATGATGCAGGTCAAAAGCAAGCTGAACAATCAGTTTTCCATATTTGGCCTTTCCTGTTATTTTTATTACACCTGGTGATATGGGAGCAAGACTCTCCATGTCTCAAGAAATGTCACTACCAACCTAGGCCATTTTCACATGCTAGGGTACAATCTAGATCAGTGAGGAGTTGTGTCATCTGTAATCCTGGGTGAGATTCAGAGTTCTGCTGCTGGAGCTCCCCTGTCTGGATACTCCCAGCCAGCGTTCAAGGACGCACTGAGTGTCTGTATGATAAGTAACCCTGGACCGGCAGCTCTGATTCCAGCCGCCTGCTTGTTACACCCCAAGCACATTCTGGTTTGGGTAGAGAAGGCTCAGGGTTTGAGAGAAGGCTGGGGGTAGGAACCTTCTGTTCATTATGCTGGACCTAACCCCCAGTTTTACTTGAGTAAAGAGGAGATATTTGACATTGTATGATACTGCTCCTGTGCTCTGTTCCCAAAGTGTTCTGCAGCAGAGGAGGGTCTCCGGTAGTATGTGTGTCACTGGCCTATTGGGGTGATGCTGAAACAGGACAGGGTACAGATGGCATTGTGGGGGTGGCATGAACCTTCACTCTTCATTTCCCCTTCCAAGAACAGAAGGGACAGGAATCCTGACCCAGCAAGACCATCGTCTCAAAGTTCTCCTGCATGACATCCCTGTAGAGGGCTCTCTGAGTGGGGTCCAGCAGAGTCCCCTCTTCCCTGGAGAAATACACAGCCACCTCATCGAAGGTCACCGGCCCCTGAAAGAGCAAGAGTCCAACACTCAGTACCTGCTGACCCACTCACAACCCCACTAGTCACGCAACAGCAGCACCAAGGAAATGGAAGCTCCGGAAGGCACATGTTAACAGAGTCCCACCCCACCTTGCTTACAGCAGCCAGGAGGCATCAGAGGGTACAAAGAGAGAACCTTTGTGTCTCCCAGCTGACAGATAGAAGCAGGGTCTTCACATTTATCACATAGCTACTAGCCAGAGCTAAATATAGGAGATGGGGCTGTCTCTGGACCCTGTTAGTGGCTCCCTGGTAGGAATCCCAGCACTCTCCAAATAAAATATATGGAAGAAAGGGGAAGTCAATAGTAAAGAATAGAAGTTAGAAGGTCAGAATTATAGTGCCCATTAACAAAGGTTTAGAGAAAATAGAGCCTATCAAACTAACGAGATATCCTTATTGGATGAGACCAAAAGTTTAGTTGCCACAAATAGTATTGATGTAATATACCTAAACTTCTGTAAGGGACATGACTTGATCACCACAATATTTTTACTAAAAAAACTAGAATGATACAAAATAAACATGGCATACATTAAATAGATTAAAAACTCTGATAGTAAATGGGGAACCATGGTCGAGTGGATTTCTTTCTAGCAGGTTCCTGCAGGGATTGGTTCTTGGCCCTGTGCTATTTAACATTCTTATCCATGACTTAGAAGAGAGTACAAAATCATCACTGATAAAGTTTACAGTTGCCACAAAGATTGGGGTTGGTGGTAATTAATGAAATGCCAGGAGATTCAGGCTCCATCACTGGGAGTCTGGGAAGTTGTCCCAGCCCTGGCTGGAGGGTTATTTCCTGTTCCACAAAGAGGGGAAGTTCCATTCCCAACTCCTGTGCCTTGAAATTAGGACCTATCTGACACTACACCCCCATATTCATCATAGTGGTATGATTATAATATGATTAGGACATAATTATGATCTATTTTGTACAAGATGCATCATGTGTGGTGTCACTGGAAAAGTTCTGATTTGCTGAATATGATTATCCTATTTGTGTGCACATATCATGTTCGTATCTGAAGTTATGGATATTGACTCTGTATCTGTATTTCAAATGTGTTTACTCTGGGTAACACCCACAACGAGCCTTTCAGGTACAACAATGAAGAAGCCAGACAGCGCTGATGGCTCAACAAAGACAATGGACTGTGGAAGAACTTAGCCTTCCTGTGAATGTTTCAGCCAGCCTAGGAGTCATGGCTACTATGACTCAGCAGGGCCTGTGACCAGACCACATGACACTAAACTCCATTTTAGTACCTGTATTTTTCCACAAACTGGACTAGGAACTGAGTTTGGAACAAAAGGTTCCCACCATATGGAAAAGCTACATAAGGTGGGGTGTGACATCATCTCTTGGCCTCATTCCCCACACAAGAGAACTCCTGGAAACACCTGAGAAACAAAAACGGATGTGGGGGAAGTGCTGCTCCCAGGATCAAGAGATTTCTAGCTTGTGTATGGAAACTTGGGGGACTGCTTGTACCATCAGTCAGGGTGAGAAATTGCTAATTCAAATTCTATCCATCTAGTATCTTAGGCTTAGTCTGAGTTTTGGTTATTTGCTAAATAATCTGCTTTGATCTGTTTGTTATCACTTGTAATCACTTAATCTATCTTTCTGCAGTTAATAAACTTGTTTGATGCTTTATCTTAACCAGCGTATTTTGAGTGAAGTGTCTGGGGAAAATCTCAGCTTGTTGTGCACATCTGTCCCATATCGAGGGGAAGGGGAACTATATTAATGAGCTTGCATTATAGAGATCCCCGTGCACTATAAGATGGTATAATTCTGGATTTATACTACAGCAAGTGTGCAAGGTGGGGGAGTGGGAAATTGGCTCTTGTCTTCTATCTGTCCTTGAGTGGCTTAGGTAGAGCACTCAGGTAGCTTAGTTGGCAGCATGGCGCCACCTGCTGTTGTGTTGGGTGATAACAGGCCCTGGAGAGGGTGGCAAAATCTCCAGCAAAGCAGTGTGAGAAGGGCCAGCCCAGCGTGAGGGTTAGAGGACACAGCAGTTCCCAGAAGCTCCACAAACTGCCGCCTGGGGGTGACAACCCATCATGCCCTACACTACACAAGTCTCAGCAGGTTTGTCACATGCTGTCCCCTCCCTTTCTCCACCCGAGATATTTCCTGCTTCCCACCACCTCTAGCAATTCCCACCCTCTTATGCATTTACTGCTCCTCAACCTCCAAGCAGAGCCCACCACCACCTCCCTGATAATCTCTTACCTGAGCCAGCTCCATTGCAGCCATTTCCTTGCCCCTGGGAGGACGAGATGATCTGCAGCGAAACATGGATGTTATTCTCTGGCCTGCCGGGGTGAAAAGGGCAAGGTGTGAGAATTCAGACTAGGCTTTTGTCCATTCCACAAGCCGATTCCCCCCAGCTTTTCCCCTGCTAATGCATATTCTAGGTTCTGGCACACTGTGAAGCACAGAGTGACCTTATTCCAGTACAGGCCTAGCCCCCTCCCACCAGGGTGTAACCCTCTGACACATGGGGAAACCCTCCCAGTAACAGTCTCTCTCTTACACGTATCAAGTTTGCGGACAACACCAAGATGGGAGGGGTTGTAAGTGCTTTGGAGGATTGGATTAAAATTCAAAATGATCTGGACAAACGGGAGAAATGATCTGAAGTAAATAGGATGAAATTCAGTAGAGACAAGTGCAAAGTACTCCACGTTGGAAGGAACAATCGGAGGCCAGAGAAGAGCAGAAACAAAGGAGTCACTTTGGGGGATTCTCCCTGTCATTGTCCCCAAGGCAGCTGTCTCAGGTTTACAAAGGTGTTTCATGTTCCAGCCTTTATACAGTCTCTCCTGGGAGTGCCCCTTTCATGGACTGGGCCTAGTTTTAGTTTTTGGTAGTTAACAATCTTGGTTTATTGTTCATCTAACCAGTATGTGTGGATTGAAGTGTGTTGGAAACTCTGTTTGGGATAACAAGCTGGTGCATGTCATTTTCCAATGATGAAATGACAGACTTCATATGAGCTTGCGTCGTTCAGTAGCGTGCTGGACAGTGCAAGATGCACATTTCTGGGGGAAAGTTGGGCACTTGAGAATTTGCTGGTTTTCTCCTGAGGTGTAATTCATGAGTGGCTGTCTAGCAGCACTCAATACTGTGTAGCTGGGAGTGAGTTACATGCTGGAGACTGTGTGTTAAGTGGCCAAGAGGGGCTGTTCTCGCGGGAAAACAGTGGAAAAGGCACCCCAGGCCGGAGAACTGAGGGGACACAGCTATTTAACAGTCCAGATTGTACTCAGGGTAACGTCACAGACACTCACTATGACAGAGCCTCTTACAACACAGAGAAAGTAAATCCATGTCCCAGAAATCGAAGACTCAGACAGAGGGCAAGTGTCCCTGGCACTGCTTCTTGCTGACAGAGAGGTTCAGAGACAGTGTGAGAATCCTGGGGAAGCTGGGAACAGGAAGCATGGGCTGGCGGGGTTCGGTGGAGAAAGGGAACAGGAAGGGCAGGGATATTACTGAATCCAGGATCTCAGCAGTGCTAGATGACAGGATAGCACATAGTGCAGCCCATTGGAAAACACAATCCCAACTATACATACAAAATGATGGGGTCTAAATTAGTTGTTTCCACTCAAGAGATGGATCTTGGAGTCACTGTGGATAGTTCTCTGAAAACATCCACTCAATGTGCAGCAGCAGTGAAAAAAAGTGAACAATGTAGGAAATAATTAAGAAAGGGATAGATATGACAATATCTCATAGATCATATTTGTAAAAACAGCAAATAAATCCATGATACACCCACATCTTGAATACTGCATGCAGATGTTGTCACCCCATCTCAAAAATAGATATATTGGAATTGGAAAAGGTTCAGAAATGGGCAACAAAAATGATTAGGGGTATGGGACAGTTATGCCAGACCTAACCCCCAGTTTCACTTCAGCAAACAGGAGATATTTGACACTGTGCAATACGGCTCCTGTGCTCTGTTCCCAAAGTGTTCTGCAGCAGAGGAGGGTCTCCGGTAGTATGTGTGTCACTGGCCTATTGGGGTGATGCTGAAACAGGACAGGGTACAGATGGCATTGTGCGGGTGGCATGAACCTTCACTCTTCATTTCCCCTTCCAAGAACAGAAGGGACAGGAACCCTTACCCAGCAAGACCACCGTCTCATAGTTCTCCTGCATGACATCCCAGTAGAGGGCTCTCTGAGCGGGGTCCAGCAGAGCCCACTCTTCCCTGGTGAAATACACAGCCACCTCCTCAAAGGTCACCGGCCCCTGAAAGAGCAAGAGTCCAACACTAAGGACTTGCTGCCCCACTCACAGCCCCACTATTTGTGGCAGAGAGGAGTGAATCAAATGGAAGCTCTGGGTGGATCGTAGTCAGGAGAGTCCCACCTCGACCTTGCTCAGAGTATCCAGCAAATACCAGGGTGAGGGGATGAAGAGAGAGCCCCTTGTCTCTCCCAGCAGATCCATCACCCCACTATTAGCCACTGACTGATACAGGAGATGGAACCCCCAGCAGGGTCCAGGGAGAGCTCGCTGGTAGAACGCCCAACACCCTCCTCATTGTGAGGAGCGGGATATGAAGGGAGAGGCAGCTCCAATAAGCCTGACTCATGGGTGCCCCCTTCATATCTCACAGCAGCTGCTGGTTAGTGAGGTCAGGCTCCAGCACTAGGAGTCTGGTCAGTTTGACTAGCTCCATGTAGGTGGGCTATTTTCTTTCTTCACAAATTAGGGCATTTCCACCTCCAAACCTCCTGGGTCTGTTCCTAGAATCTAGGCCACTTATTAAATAACTCCCAGCAGGTTTGCCACACCCTGGCCTCCTCCTTTCCCCACGCTGTGAATTTCCTGCCCCGCTCCAACCTCCAAACCAGACTCTGCAAACCTTCCCACCTCTGGTGTATTTGCTCTCCCTTTCCTCCAGTAGGAACCCACCAGCAACCCCCCGATAATCTCTACCTGGACTGACTCCACTGCAGCCATTTCTCTTCCCTGTCCCACGCCAGGCTGGGATGAGCTGGAGCAAAACATGGACGTCATTCTGCAGCCTGTCTGGGGGAGAAGGGCAGTTGTGGGCGTTTCAGAACCGGTTTTAGTTAATTTCACATCATAATTCCCCCAGGCCCTTTCCCTGCAGGCAGACACCCTAGATTCTGTCATGCTGGGAAATGCTCAATCTGTTTATTACAATTTAGACCTGGCCCCTCCTGCCAGGCTAAGTCCACAGACACATTTTTAACCTCCCTTCTCCCTTCCCTCATCTCTTCTCTGAACACAAGGCTAGAAAAGAGCAGAACCAAAGGAGTCACTGTGGGGGATTCCCTCAGACACTGACCCCACGGCAGCCACACCCCAGCAGGGGGAATATGGAGTCAGGAACTGGCTTTTGCTCTGTCTGATCCTTGTTTTGTTCACTGGAAAGTGGTTCTGCCCAGGGATGCAGCAATACATGTGTCTGGGTGGACTAGAGAGCTGGAAATCTCTCCCCCACATTCATTTCTCCCACTGCCCCTTTCAGTCTCTCCTTCCCCTGTCCTCTCTCCCTGTCCCTCTGGCTGGGACAGTCCCATTCCTGGGGGCTTTGCTCTCCCATGGCTGGATTTCCTCCTCTCAACCACTAATGGGAGGAGAAATGAGGTGGGGTTGTTTGTGCAGTCACTTTCTTGCCAGACCCTAGGACATTCCCTGAGGTCTTTCAGTTACCTGGAGACTCTGGCTCAGAATTTAGTAGTAACAGGGCCCAGGGCTGCCCTAGGGGGCTAGGACCAGCTGCAGAAAGTCATCCCCTGGGCTGGGCAGAGAAGAAGCTTTAATTAAGGTCACTTCCCAGCACAGAGCCCCACTGGGGGAGCAGCAGCTGCCAAGCCTGGTCTCCCAGATCACAATGGAGGCTGCAGTCTCTGACCCAGGAAGCTGAACCCCAATATCCTGAGCAGAGAGGGACAGCGCGTTTGAGCAGCTTCCCTCCTTTAGCTCTCTGGGGAGAGCAGCTAATGGGAGCCCCTCCTCACAGGGAGAATGGCTGATCTCATTTGACCCACTGTCCATCTGGAATCACTCCTTGTCTTTCCATACAGTGACTCTGGATTAACAATGGTCTCAATGACACCAGATTACAGAAAGAATGAGTCCAGAACGCTGTGGAAGAGACCATCGTGTGGCAGTGCTGACTCCCTTCCCACCTCCCTCACCCCCGCAGATCTAGGACAAGGACTGGGGGCACAAATTTTCCAAATGGAACCGAAAGTTTCTGCAGTTTTCAAAAGAGAAGAAAAGCAAAATCTGTGATTTCACACTAACAGTGTTTGCTACGTGGACAGAAAGTTATCCCAGTGACAGGGCACGTGACTGGGGAATGGACTTGGTGACCTGGTGACTTGGAGTCAGGACTCTGGCACAAGTTGACCAGAGAGAAGGATCATGGTTAGCAGCAGCCCCCAGACACCCCCTAGTACCCAGAGCCCAGACCCACCAGCCAGGGGCCCCAGACACCCCCCAGCCAGGATCCCATCAGATATTCCCTGGGACGCAGCCCCCAGAGTCCCTGGCCAGGGACTCCAGATACCCCTCAAAGCCCCACCGGCCAGAGAACCCCCACCACACCATGATTGCCAGGTTGGGAATCCCAAAGGGTTCCCCCCACCAAGAGCCCCCAGCAGCCAGGGACCCCCTCAAGGGACCCCCCCACTGGGAACTCAGTCCCTCACTGCCTGCCTAGGAACTTCCCCACCCTCCAGAACGATCTACCCTGACATTTGCCTGGGACCCCCTCCTCTGCCCAGTGTGACCCCCTGATGCTTTACAGTGTGACCCATCACTCTGCTTCCCTGGCATGCCCTCACCTAGTGCCAGGGATCCTCTCCCCCAGCTCTGTGCACTGGGCATGGCAACAAAACCAGGAACCAGCAGGGGAAGCACAGACAGAGCCCCTGGCACAGAACCAGGCTCCCTCTAACCCTCTGTCCCGCCTCCCCAAGAGACACCCACCCCCACTGTTCTGCAGCCACCAGGCCCCCAGCGATACCCACCTCCAGGACCCATAGCCTCAGGGATGGGCACATCAGAACCACCACCCCCGAAAACCCCAAACCTCCACAACCCACCAACCTGACTAGGGTACCCCCTGCCCAGCCACCCAGAGGCCTCCCCCTACCACAATGCCCCTTCAGCTGCAATCTCCCCACACAGACACCTTCCCTGCCCCTGCAAGTGTTACCTCACAGAGTGTGAGAAGTGGCTAGAAAGTTACCACCACCTCCTGCTGGCCAGGCACACAGGCAGAGGGAGCCTGGGGAGTGCTTCTTTAACAGGAGAATGGAAGGCCTGGAGGGCAAGAAAGGTCCACGGGCTGTCACTAGCAAATAATGGCCACCATGGATCCACCCCAGAGGCGGCTGCATCTTAGCACATTGGGAAACAACCCATCATATTCAATTAGAAATAAAACAACTAGAGAGAAGTGGGGCAAATGTTTGGGGTATTTTATATCAATCTTTGAGACACGCAGAGAGAACCTGTCACAAACGACATTTGATAACATGAGAGAAAACCACCAAGATCGGAGGGGATTTGATGTTGCTATTAAATAACTAGTGGAAAAGGGGGACTGTTGGACTGGATTTTATATGACTGTCCAATACATAAACAGAATGTGATGGTCCCCCCCGGCCCCGGGGCAACCATTCACGTGAGCAGCTCAGAGCCCTTTGAGGAGCTGATTTAAGGGGGGGGGGCGGGAGCTGGAAGGCTCCCTGGACAATGGAAGGGGGCAGCAGGGGGATTGGGAAATGGGGTCTGGGCAGTCTCCATGGGGGATGTGCTCCTCCCTTCCCTGCCCTGGCAGAGAACGGGCACCTCATCCCATCCCATCCCCACTCCAGTGGGAGCCATGTTCTGGGGAATGACCCAGGGCAACAATTTCCCACCTAAACAAGGGCAAATCGCTGCAGGTAAAATGGGTGGGAAAATCCACCCCCCATCGGAGAGATTTTAAATTGACATTTGAGAAGTATGGAGAGAAAAGGGAAAATCAGAGGCAATTAGAGAGCTGATCATTGGGGGGGGGGAGGAGAATCTCCCTGGATTTTATAGCCACGTGTGATAATGAGAGAGAAAAGGGGAAATCTTGAGAGAATGTGTGTGTGGGAGGAAGTGGCAAAAACAGGGACAGGATCCAGTTAACTCACCTCCCCCCCACCCCGGGAATGTCCTGGCTGCCCAGAGACAGTTCTAACCCCCCACCCCAGTGACCTCCCCCTCCCTGCAACTCCGGCTTCTCCTCCCCGCCCCGACACCTCCGCCCTCACACCAAAGGGGGGGGCTCTGCCAGCGCCTCCCCCTGAGCTCAACTCCTGCTCCTCCCCCCAGCCCGGATTGTGCCATTTAGCCCCCTCGGAACCCTGCCTCCAGCTGCCTGACCCCCCCCGCCCATCAATTTCCTGCTCAGCGCCCGCCCCCCCCACGCTCCCTGTTACTCCCCCGCCCCGCTCCAGCCCCGCCCCCAGCGCCCGGCGGAACGTTACGGCTGGTCCGGGCAGGGGGAAGGGCAGCGGCTTCAGCGGCTGTTACTGGGCATGCGCAGTGCCCGGGAGTAGCACATTGCTATGGGGAGTGATTTAATACACCGCCCCCCACCCGCCGGGCCCCAGGCTCCGCCCCCTCGCCGGGCCTCGGGCTCTGCACCAGGCTCCGCCCCCCCTGGGCCGGGCCCGGGGTCCGCCCCTCCCCCCCACACGACGGCCGGGCCCCGGCCCCCCCATCCCAGCGGGGCGGGCGGATCCTCCTGCAGCTCCACTGGGGCCGAGGCGGCTCCAAGGCTTCTCCCAGGCTCCCTGGGGCAGAGTCACTTTCCCGCCCCCCCAGCGCCTCTCACTCCCCGGGGGCTCCGGGTCACAATGTCCCACCGCCCTTCCCCCGCCTGCAGCTCCGGCTTCTCCCCTCCCCTCCCGCCCCCGCCAGCCACACCAAGGGGAACCCCCGGACCCCAGTCTCTGTCCCCACCTGGATCCCAGCGGGGCCGGGGGCAGATCCTGGCTGCAGCTGAGAACAGCGGCTCCGCTCCGGCTCGGGCAGCTCCAGCGCTGCTGGAAGCACGTGGAGAACCAGGGAGCAGCTGCTCAGCCCGGGCTCCGCGTCACAATGTGCCAGAGCCCCGCCCCTGAGCTGAGCCAGAGCCCCGCCCCTAGGAGCTGCCCCGCCTCCGGGTTGTGCCATAGCCCCGCCCCCAGGAGCTGCCCCGCCCCTGGGCTGTGCCAGAGCCCCGCCCCCAGGAGCTGCTCCGCCCCCGCTCTGTGATGGAGCCCCGCCCCCAGGAGCTGCCCCGCCCCCGAGCTGCGCCAGAGCCCCGCCCCCAGGAGCTGCCTGCACCTGGGATGTGTCAGAGCCCCGCCCCCTGGAATTTCCCCATGTTGGGTCTCTGAGCTTTGTTCTCCTGCCGCCTTCTTCCCAGCACCCCCTGCTCCCTTCCTGTGTCTGCAAACACCCCCCCTCCCCCGGGGCCGGCTGCAGTGCTCGCTGAGGCTGACTCCAGTGGCTGAAGTTGCCTCCATCTCTGCTTCACCTGGAGGGGGAGAGACAAAGAGAGGAGATGGTCCCAGGGTGTGAAACCAGAATCAGGGGGCAAGGAAAGAAGGACTGTTTGGAAACGTGGGTTTTTTGTTGCGGGGGGGTGAGCCAGAGGGATTCAGAAGAAGTTGGGCAGCAGAGGCCCAGGGAAATTGAGGGGAACCCCCTGGGTGTCTCAGTGTTGGCCAGGGTTTGTACAGCACCTTGCATAATATGGGGTCTGATCTCAGTCATGGTCTGTGCAGCACCTGGGAGCCCTGATGTCTGTTTCCTGATCACAGGCTCTGGGAATGGAGAGAGGGAAACCTTAGCACCTGAAGGTTAATGCAGCCCTGTGTGCAACCCCTGCTAGGGTGATCCGACAGCAAATGTGAAAAATTGGGACGGGGGTGGGGTTAATAGGCACCTATATAAGAAAAAGACCCAAAAATCGGGACATCTAGTCATGCTAGTCCCTGCTGTTCTCATAAGGGGTCGGCTTAGAGAGGGTTTGGCTACACTTGCAGCTGTACAGCGCTGGGAGTTAAAGCTGTCTTCCTACAGCTGTTTAGGGAAAGCGCTGCAGTGTGGACACACTGACAGCTACCAGCACTCTGTCATGGCCACATTTGCAGCGCTGTTGGGAGTGGTGCATTATGGGCAGCTATCCCAGCATTCAAGTGGCTGCAATGTGCTTTTCAAAAGAGGAGGGTGGGGTGGAGTGTGACACGGAGCGTGGGGGAGACAGAGCAAGTGGATTTTTGGAGCTGACACTGTGTCAGCTCCCTGCCTGGCAAGTTCAAGCCTCCTCCCCCACCCCTCTCTCATTCACTAAATGCAAATAGCCGCCTTTGTTTTTTTCCTCACAGACCAGATAAGCCGCTGATCCAAAACAGACCCCCCCCCCGTGCCCACCCGGCTGCTTCTCTCCTCAAGCAAACACCAGCTGTGGGTGTTCCAAAGGGATCCCCCTGCCTCTGCTCATTCACTGCAAACAGTAACTGTGTTTGGTTTTTAGATAAGCAGCTCCGGGAGCCTTGAGCTCACAACAAAACAAACAGAGGCATCACAGCAAAACAAAGAGCGTTATCTCTACTTAAAAGCATTATGGGAAGGTTCCGGAGGTCAGTGACAGCGTAGTAAGATTAATCACTGTTTACACTGGCACCCCAGCGCTGCATCACCAGCTCTGTTCTCTTTATTCCTCTCGTCGAGGTGGAGCACATGCAGCACTGTAGCCAGGGAGATACAGCGCTGTATGTGCCTTGCCAGTGTGGACGGGGAGTAAGTTACAGCGCTGTAAAGCCACCACCTGCACTGTAACTCTCCAGTGTAGCCAAGGCCTGAGTTGTAGTAATAATAGCAGCCAAGAATCCGGTGGCACCTTATAGACTAACAGACGTATTGGAGCATGAGCTGTCGTGGGTGAATACCCACTTCGTCAGATGCAACAATAGTCCCATATGGGCTAGTGGTCAGGATTCCTGGTTTTCACCCAGGTGGCCTGGGTTCAACTTCTGGTGTGGGAAGAGTGCAGAGCTTTTGCCCAGAGTGGAGGCAGGAAATGAAAGGAACAGGAAGGGATCCTGCCAGCAGTGGAGTTAGACAGTGTAGGGAGGGGACCCCAGAAGTGCGGGTGGGGCAGTGGTTTGGGGGGAGATGAGGGAAGGATCCCAGCAGTGCGGGAAGTTGACAACCTGGAGAGCACAGGCCTGGCATGGGGACCTGGAAGAGTGAATGTGTCCCTCTAAACCCATCAACTGCAGACTAGGCAGGCTTGGAAGAATTGCGTATTTGTTGGTAAATGTCAATTTCTGTGTAAACACACAACCCAATGGCAAAATATTTCCATCAATAATCATCAAAATTGACAGATGGGCAAAGTAAGAAACATGCTGCTTGAGAACTTATCATGTTGTAGGAGCAGCAGTGATCTGTATGCTCTGTATAACCTGTATGCTCAAAAGGTCTGTTAAACTCCCCCAGCTTGTGTCCTTTCCCTCTTTGAATGCCTGTGAAGTGGCTTTCCCACTCTCCTTTGTACCTCCAGTGAATGCCCTTCACCCGGCCCATCTGGCCAGTGGTTCGCTGTGTTACATTCTATTGCACCTCAGGGAGACTGATCTTCATCGCACCGTCCATCGCTGCGCTGTGGGACACTTACCTTAAAGGATCCTGACATCTCCACTGCCAGGCCTGTCCTGGGAGCGTGAGTATGAGTGTGACACCCTCCCCCATCCCTTCTTTTGAGCTTAGCTATCAAGCTAATAAATGTGCTGCTTTCTGCCAAACTCTGGGGGGAGGGGCATTATTAGTCCTCTCTAAGCTTACTAACTGACCCAATTTTGGGTAACACAAGCAACATTGTTTGATCTGTTATTGTACCAAAGGGGGAGATGGTTGTCTATAAAGGAGGGTGAAGACTAAATGCCTCTGATGAGAATGGGATTTGAACCCATGCAGGCAGAGCATAATGGGGTAGCAGTCCATCACCTTAACCACTCGGTCACCTCATCTGAGCTGTCAAAAAACGGACAGGAGGAGAAATCTAAGGCCGGCAGAGATAGGGACACTAAGGAGTTTTTAAATACTAAGCGTAAGCAGGGTCTGAATGAGCTCCCCTCTCTCACCTAGTGAGGAGCTGGGGAAAGACTTCAGGAACAGACCGTGTTTGCATAGACACACCTACTCTGCCTAGCTATACAGCATGATGGGGCCGCTTCCCCAAAATGACCAGTTTGGGATGGTCTTGGGTTACAAATCACTTTAGGATTGAGTGGAATGAAATGTTATTCTCCTTCCTGTATGAGTGAAGGGCAGCAGAACATACCTAGTCCGTCCTGATGGAGGGGTAGGTGAGTGAGGAATAGCTTTTATTGGACTGCAGAGAAGTGATTGAGGACGTCACCCTAAACCAGTGGTCCCCAAACATTTCACATTGTGCCCTCTTAGCCATGGCTGTGGCCCCTCGGAAGCCACGGTCAAGAACCGGGGCTGGGAGGAGTGGGGCTGTTGCTTGCTGGGGAGAGGGGTGCGGACAGGGGTAAAGGGGTCGACGCCGGGCTGGGAGCCAGAGTCTCAGGCTGAGGGTGGGGTTGGGGAAGAGCTGTGGCAGAGTGGTGCTCCCTCCCTGCCCTCTATGTGGGCTGGCTCAGGTCCTGAGGTGCCCCCATGAATGTTCCTCTGTGTCCCCCTAGGAGTCGCACCCCACATTATGGGGACCACTGAACCCTACTCGCTAAGCCGGGGCTAGTGATGCCAAACCCCCGGGAAAGGGAGAACAAGTGTGGGGGCCCCAGCACCAGAACCATGCCCCTACCTTCTGTCTGTGGCTCTACCCCCTTCCACCCATGGCCCCATCCACTGTCACTTCTGTTCCACCCCTTCCCCCACCAGCCCCACCCTATCACTCCTTTACCCCTGCCCCGCTGTGGCCCTGAGACCAGAGAAGCTCTGTGCCCCTGCTGCAGCCCCCGGGCTGTAGCAGGGAGTGGGAGCTCCTCCAGCCCTGGGGCTGACATAGGGGAGACTTTTCCAGGGGGACCTAACTTGGCCAGGGCCCCTGATCATGGGCCCCACTGTCCCCTTGGCAGTGCAAGGTTTGGGGAGGCTGAGCCCCCTTGTCATAAACAGATAGCTAAGGGTTAATGTTCTTTTACCTATAAAGGGGTAACACCAGTAACCTAAAACACCTGACCAGAGGACCAATCAGGAAACAAGACTTTTTCAAATCTGGGTGGAGGGAAGTTTGTGTGTGAGTTCTTTGTTCTTTGTCTTGTGTCTGTGGCGTCTCGGCTATGAGAGTGATTTTTCTATCTCCTGCCTTTCTAATCTTCTGTTTCCAAGTTGTAAGTACAAAGATAATAAGACAATAAGTTTATATTGTTTTTTTTTTGTATTTACATGTGTGTAGTTGCTGGAATGTTTAAATTGTATTCTTTTTGGATAAGGCTGTTTATTCATTTTTTTCTTTTAAGCAAATAACCCTGTATTTGTCACCTTAATACAGAGAGACCATTTTTATGTCCTTTTCTTTCTTTTTATATAAAGCTTTCTTTTTAAGACCTGTTGGATTTTTTCTTTAGTGGGGACTCCAGGGAATTGAGTCTGCAGCTCACCAGGGAATTGGTGGGAGGAAGAAGTCAGGGGGAAAATCTCGTTGTGTTAGATTTACTAGCCTGACTTTGCATACCCTCTGGGTAAGGGGGAAGAGAGATTAGCTATCTTGGTACTTCTATTTCCAGGACTGGAAACAGGGAGGGGGGAGTCCCTCTGTTTAGATTCACGGAGCTTGCTTCTGTATATCTCTCCAGGAACCCAGGGAGGGAACACCTGGAGGGGAGGAGGGGGAAGGGAAATGGTTTATTCCCCTTTGTTGTGAGACTCAAGGCATCTGAGTCTGGGGGTCCCCCGGGGAAGGTTTTGGGGAGACCACAGTGAGCCAGGCACTGTATAAATCCCTGGCTGGTGGCAGCTTTACCAGGTCCAAGCTGGTAACTAAGCTTGGAGGTTTTCATGCTAACACCCATATTTTGGACGCTAAGGTCCAAATCTGGGAAAAAATGTTATGACACCCCTCCCCCCTGAGCCTCCATTACGAGCCGCCCAGGCTACCACTGCTCAGTGTGTGGCCAGTCTCTGTGTTTTCTGCTGCTCGTTCTGGGGAGCCTGGCCGGCCTTAGGGGTGGTGCCCCCCGATAGCCGCCCAGGGCTCCAGGGGTCAAAGGGCACCGTGTGGCAGTGCAAAGGTGCTCACTGCTCTCCCCTGCCCCAATGCTCCTCCATGGGTCCATAGAGGTTTGAGGGGAGTAAGGAGCAACCCTATGTGCTCCATGCGTCCTGGTCACTTTTCCCACTTGGGCTGTGCTGTGAGGGGAGCATCAGAAGCTGCTGCTCTCTGCCCTCCCGCTATGCAGCCCGGCTGAGGAAAGTGACCTGGATGCAGGGAGCTCGGATGATCTCACTTCTTGCCCCCACATCCCACAGCCCCTAGGGGTGCCCAGATGAGCAGCGTTCCAGGGAGGAGTGGGGGGCAGCAATGCCAGCTGCTCCATGCACACAGGTCAGTCTCCCCATGTGGGTGCAGGAGGGGGTGCAGGGGTTTCTGTGATGCCTATTCTATCAATATCGTCACTCAATACCAGGCACTCAAATTCACCAGTCTTAGTACTTAGACATTTAGCGTTTGTATTTAAGCACTTCTAAAATGTGTCCCATTTTAGCTGTCTGCTATTACATGATGTAATTGAGGGAGACTCTTTCATTTCACTGTTTCTCATCAGAACCTACCTGTACATTATCATCTTCCATCCTCTCCACCTTACTAGGCTATAGAGAATCCCTGTGAATAGTTCCTCTCCTACCGGATGTCTCTGTCTGAACCCTGTGCTCCTCTGCGCCTGTCGGCTTTCCCCAGCTCTGAGGCTGTGTCTACACCGCGCACCTTACCACGGTGCAGCTGTGCCACTCTAACCATGCCATTGTAAGGTGCACTGTGTGGCCGTCCTTATCGCTGGGAGAGAGCTTCCCCGGCAACAAAGCCAAACTACCTACAATGAGGGACAGGAGCTTCATCACCGGGAGCACAGCTCCACCTATGAAGTGCTGTTCACACTGCCGCTTTTCATGGCTCAAATTTTGGCATTCGGGGAGTGTTTTTTCTCACCGCAGAGAGACAAAATTTTTAGCAACAAAAGCCGAAATTAAAAAAAACTCCTCTGCAACCTATTTAATTTTACCTTTATACAACCTTTATACTGCCTCCAGTTCTGGTGTCCTCATTTGAAAAAGATGTTGTGAAATTGGAGCTAGGGCAGCAAAGAGCCACCAAATGTTCTGAGGGCTGGAGAAAAATGCCTTCCAGTGAGCTATTGAAAGAGCTCAACCTGTTTAGCTTCTCAAAAGAAGATTGAAAGGTGATTTCATTGAAGTGTTGAAGTGCCTTAATGGAGAGAAAAGATTGGGTATTTACGGGCTCTTGAATGGAGCAGAGAAAGGCATAACAAGACCCAATGGCTGGAAAGTGAAAAGAGACAAATTCATATTACAACTAAGGCACAATAGTCAACAGCGAGGATGATTCACCACAGGAGCAAGCTACCAAGGAAAGTGGTGGATTCACCATCTCCTGATGTCATTTAATGAAGACTAGATGCCTTTCTGGAATGTGTTTGCCCCCAAAGTAGCTGTTGTGTCATACAGGAGGCCTGTGATATGCAGGTTAGACGCTCTAATGGTTTCTTCTGACCATGAAGTCGACTAATTTCTGAAAAACTGAGTGTAGCATTGGGAGCAGCGTCTGATGTTTTCCTGTCTAGCCGGCTTGCTGCCTAGAACGAACGCTCCTTGAGTGGGGTGATCCACAGGGAGTAGCTCAAACCTCCAAAGTGCCTGGCCAGGGGCAGGACATTAGCCCAGCAAGGGAGGGGTGTGGCAGTGACATCACAAAGGCCTTTTGCAGGACCTCAGACTATTGGTCAAAGGTGGTGGGGAGGTGGTGACCTCACAGAGAGATGCTGACATCAGCCAGGCAGGACAGGGGCGAGGGGCCAGGGAAACCTCAGAGACCTCTGTGGCTTTGCTTCAGCACGTTTCCTTCTCCAGGTCTCTCTTTGAGGACTGAGAGATTATTTGGGGTCATGGACGTGAGCGCCAGGAGGAACCTCTTTCGAGTTTCCTCCTTCCCTTTTAGTGATTTTACTAGAAAACAGCCGTCCCTGTTTAGAAGGTAAGAGCCTCCTGGAGGTTTGAAACCTGTTCAGTCTGATCTATCTGGTGACAAGTGAATTCTAGGCATGGAAAACACGAGCTTAAGGAGGCAGAATTTTATTGCGCACCTGGGATTTTGTCCCTTAGAATCACTGGGGACATTAGGGTTTGTCCTTTTTGTTTCACCTCTTCCTCCATCCCTCCCTCCTCTTCTTCTCTTGCTTCTTTTGTCCTTTCTCCTGTTCCCTTCCCAACAACAGGACGGAGGGGTGTGTGTGTGTGTTGCAGGGAAGTCCTCTGCAGCTCCCACTATGGAAGGTCCACCCAAAAATGTGGGACTGAAATAGTGCTCGGGCAGTGATCCCCACCGGTGACCTGGGCCATCCTTTGGGCTCTCTGGTGAGAACCCTCAGCCTCCCGTCCTCAGTCTCTACCCTGATTGGCTGAGCAGGGGGTTATTGACAGGAAGGAGACTCAGGTCCTTGTTGTTCTCTTTTAAGATCAAGTAAATAAGTCAGAACCAGTTCTATCTTTGATTAATTTTGCTGCTTCTCTGCATTAATTGTCTCTGAGCAGTTGATGATTCCCTCTAACATTGCAGTTCTCCTCAAATACTTGCTGAATAATTACTGTCACTGTTGTTGGTCTGGAGCTCATCTGAGAGCACAGTATTCAGGTCATTCAATGTCTGAAATTCAAGATCCGATGGTTTGTTTGAAAATCAGGGCTCTTCGGTCCTATTCCCAACACTGCCTCTGACGGGCTGTGTGACCTAAGACAAGTCAATTCTCCTTTCTCAGCCTTAGCTTCTCCCTCTTTCAAGTAGGGATAATAATGATCCGCTCTTACCTACCTCATGGTGGGTGAAGGATGCGGATCCATTTGGGAGTGTCACTAGAAGTAGCGCATAATATGAAGTTTCCCATCATGTTTACTCAGAGCAGATTATGACATAATAGATTAGCTGAAATAGTCTATTTTATTTGTATTTTTTTATTTTGAAATTGTTAATAGTAGCAACGACTTAGCTCAGATTGAAGCATCTTATCTAATGGTTGAGATGTAAGTGTCTCCTCTTTGTGTGCGAGGAGACAATTTAACACACTCTGACAAAGAGGAGATGCTTTTGTTTTGCAACAAAATATTTTTGCAAAGATCTTTCATCCCACTTGTTATGATTTTGAGAAACAAACTGGTTTAGTCTAAATGGGATTTTCGGACAGAAACGGTTTGAATGAAATTTTCCCACCATCTCGATTCCTGGGCTCTGGGGTGTTTTCATCTGTTAGAACAGAAGTCAGAACTGGTTGCTTCTCTTTCTGGCTCTGCCATCGCCTTGTTGTGTAGGCCTTGGGTAGGTCACTTCCCTTCTCCCATCTGTCCAATGGGAACAGGAACAGTTCTCGAACTATGGGCAGTTTAGAGCCCAAGTGAGATAAGGGGCGTTAAAGCCCTCTGTGAAGGAGAAAGGGGAGTTTCACAGTGTTTAGCACCAAGGAATTCTAAAGTTTGCTAAAATGTCTAGTCTGTGGAAACAAGAAATGGTTGGGGCCAAACTTATTAACCACTGCCTTTTTAAAGCCCATTCAAAGATGTGAGTCTCTATCTTTTAGGTACCTGTGGTTCTTTGCCAGCAGCAGAGAAGAGGTTCCTGCCTCCGTTTTTGTGGCCTTAACAAACCAGGTGTTGTGCCCCAGTTCTTGTCTGAGACCCCTGAAAAAGAATATCTTCCCATCCATGAACAAGACAGGACCTATCTTTCAAAGGGGAACAAAAAGACCTCTGGGACTTACAGACTAGCTAGCCTGACTGCCATAGCTGGAGAGATCCTGCAATACATTCTTAAACACTCAGTTTGTCAGCAGCACCTACAGGATAATTTGGTTCTTATGACTAGTGAGCGTGGATTTGTCAAGAACAAATCATTCCAAACCAATCCTCTTTCCTTCTTTGGCAGGGTTCTGGACCTGATAGAGGTGAGTAAACAATAGATGGGATCTAGCTTGGTGTTACTAAGGCTTTTGACACAGTCCCGTAGGACATTCTCAGAAGCAAACGAGGGAAATGTAGTCCAGCTGCAATCAGTGTAATGTGGGTGCAGAGCTGGTTGAAAGCCAAGACTCCAGGAGCCCTTCTCCATGTTTAGCTGCCCAACGGGGAGGGTGAACCTAGTGGGTCTGGCAGGGATCAGTCCGGTGTCAGGTACTATTCTATATTTTCATGGATGATTTGGAAAATGGAGTGGAGAGCATGCTCCTAAAATTTACAACTGACACCAAGCACTTTGGAGCACAGGATTGAAATTCAAAACACCCTTAACAAATTGGAGACTTGGTCTTCTTGAGCCAAACTCCATGGTTAGGGCTCTCTCTCTACACTGGGCTGAAGTGAAACCCCAGAGCCAAGCACTCCTCCTGGGCAGTGAGCTCCGATCTTGATTGGTCAGATGCTGCTTAGCACTGTCAGAGCAGCTTTTGCTGGGGGATTCTCCCAGCACTTTCCAATAGCGGGAAAGTATGAAATCCCCATTTGACTGCTGGGGACAGAGCCCGAGAGTGGGGAGCAACTTGCCCAAAGTCCCCAGGAAAAGGAAAACAACCAGCAGTGGAACCAATAGGAAACCCAGCAATGGAACTCAGGAGTCCTGGGGGTGTGCTATGGTGACCAGATGTCCCAATTTTATAGGGACAGTCCGAATTTTGGTGTCTTTTTCTTATCTAGGATCCTATTACCCCCCACGCCGTCCCGATTTTTCACACTTGCTGTCTGGTCACCCTAGGGTGTGCACATGTGTGGGTCCCAGCTGCTCCCTGCCCCCCTCATTGAAGCAGATGTGCAGGGTTACTGCCCTGGGAAGTGCAGGGCACCAGTGGATGTGGGGTTGGCTGGAGGTAGGGTCTGGCTTCAGGCAGGGCAAGGGCTGCGGGGCTGGCTGGCTTCAGGCAGGGGGGTGCATCAGGGGTTGGCTGGAGACAGGGCAGGGAGGATGCGGCTGGTGCAGGCAAAGCAGAAGGTGCAGGGCTGACTGGAGACAGAGGCTGACTGCCGGCAGGGCAGGGCAGGGGTTTCAGGGCTGGCTGCAGGCAGGGCGTGGGGCAGGGCCGGTGCAAGGATGTTTCATGCCATAGGCGAAACTTCCACCTTGCACCCTCCCCCCCCCGCACCCCTGCCCTGAGGCGCCCCACCCGTGGCAGCTCCCCCCTCCACCCTGAGGCTCCCCTCTTGTGGCAACTCCCCTGCTCTGCCCTGCGGCACCCCCCTCGCCCCAGCTCACCCCTGCTCTGAGCACGAGCACCCCGAGTATGCCGTGGCCGCTTCACTTCTCCCACCTCCAAGGCTTGCGGCGCCTAAGCCTGCCAGGCAGTCAAGCACCCTCCTCTGAGCCACAGCAGCCCTGACAGTTGACAATACAGGCACCTTAACCCCTGAGTTCCTTCAATGTGTCCCCCTCGGGGGTCCAGCTCCGATCACCAGATACTTGGGGTATGTCTATACCACCTGCCGAATCGGTGGGCAGCGATCGATCCAGCGGGGGTCGATATATCGCGTCTAATGTAGATGCAATACATTGAGTGCTCTCCCCTCGCCTGCTGTACTCCAGCTCGGTGAGAGGCGCAGGCAGAGTCTACGGGGAGCTGCAGCAGTCAACTCACCGCGACTGTGACATTATAAGTATAATCTAATATCTCATTGAAAGGTGACAGGGCCAGAAAGAGTTAATTAACTCACCTCACCGACTGACCTGACCCGTGGGTGAACCTTAAAAACTGGTTAACAAGATATGTAAATGAACAGAGCTTTGAAATGCAAGTCTGCAGTGTTAGAGGTAGAAGGGGAGGTGTTTGCTCAGGTCTTGTGATGTCAGCAAACAAGTCTTGTCTATTGCTATAGTTTTAATTCAAAGAGCAAAAAAAGAATATTAACATTTATGATGATACTTGAGTGAAATAGTTTTATTGTCTGTGTCTCTTTGAAGGTTGTGGTAATCTGTATCTGAACTGTTTGATGGATGTACTAATTGCCAGGATGTTTGGAAGAAGAGTTAAGCCTATCGTTTTCTCAGGCTGAAAGGCTGCTGGAAATGTATAAGAACCTGGGACACGATCCTTCTTCATCTCAGATCTGCTTTGGGTTTCAAGAGGGGGAAACCTTAAGCCACAAGGATTGAGATCCCCAGTCATTGACTGGAGCCACCCTGAATATGGACATTGGATTATAACCTATGGACTATTTCTAAAAGGACTTTTGGCAACTACAAGCTCATCTCTACTTTGTATCTGAACCTCAAAAATTGAATTCAAGTCTATATGTCTATTAATCTTTTAACCAACACTCACTCTCTCTCTTTTCTTTTCTAATAAATTTTAGCTTAGTTAATAAGAATTGGCTATAGCATGTATTTTAGGTAAAATCTAAGTTATAATTGAACCTGGTTATGTGGCTGATCCTTTGGGATCGGAAGAATCTTTTCTTTTATATGATGAAGTAAGATTTTCAGGAATCATCATCATATCTAACAGGTGTGTCTGGACGGAGGCCTGAGGCTGGGTACTTTAAGGGAACTGCGTGGTTTAAACTTCTAAGTAACCAGTGAGGTACTACAGAAGCTGTTTTGTGCTGGCTTAGTAAATCTAAGTATTGAAATAACCAGCAGCGTTTGGGATTTGTGTGCCCTGTTTTGTTTGCAATTCACTCTGATTTAGTGAGCTGAGCTGGCTCCCACGGGCAGCACCATCACACCTACATCCAGGCTGCAGGGGTCCGGGGGATCTTAGGGGCCTTGGGGTGCACAGATACCTACGTCCAGGCCATAGGGGTCCCTGGGGGGCTTAGAGAGTTTGGGGGGGACACAGATACCAATCTCCATGCTCTAGGGGTCCCAGGGGGGCTTAGAGGGTTCGTGGGGTGCACATATTCCTACATCCAGGCTGTAGGGTTACCAGGGGGGCTTAGGGGGTTAGTGGGGGGCAAAGATACCTACGTCCAGGCTGGAGGCATCCTGGGAGTCTTAGGGGATTTGTGGGGGCCAAAGACACCTATGTCCAGGCTGTAGGGGTACCAGTGGGTTTTAGGGGTTCTGGTGGGCACAGATATGTATGTCCAGGCTGTATCGTTCCCAGGGGGGGTTAGAGGTTTCGTGAGGGGCACAGATATCTACGTCCAGATTGTAGATGTCCCGGGAGGGGTGGGTTAGGGGGGTTGTGGGAGTGCAAATACCTACGTCCAGGCTGTAGGGGTTCCTGGGGGCTTAGAGGGTTTCTGAGGGGCACATATACCTACGTGCACACTGGAGCGTCCCAGGGGGCTTATGGAGTCTATATGGGGTACAGATACCAATGTTCTGGCTGTATAGGTCCCTCGGGGGCTTAGAGGGTTTGTGGGGGGCACAGATACCTAAGTTCAGGCTGGAGGGGTCTCTGAGTGTCTTAGGTGTTTGGTGGGAGGCACAGATACCTACGTCCAGGCTGCAGGGGTCTCGGAGGGGCTTAGGGTCTGTCACGGAGTGTGGGGGAGTCCGGTCCTGCACCCCTCTTCCTGGGACTCACAGTGACTCTCAGCCAGCCAGTAAAACAGAAGGTTTATTGGACAACAGGAGCGAAGGATACAGCAGAGCTTGGAGGCACAAGCAGGACCCCACAATCAAGTCCTTCTAGGGGTTCAGGAAACTTAGTTCTCAGTTTGGGAATCCCTGAATTCCAACCACCGAGACTAAAACTGAAACTGAACTAACCCAACTCCCTCCAGCTGGCCATTTCCTGTGTCCAGCTTCCCAGGCAAAGGTGCTGACCCCTCCCCCCGCCTAGCTCAGGTTACAGGCTGAGCACGTGTCCAGTCCTAAAGTCACCCCCTGCTCTCCCATCCCCCACACAGACAGTCCCTACTCCATCACAGTAATGCACAGAGCATTTCCCGCATGGAGCAACAGTGACACTGTGTGGCCAGGCAGGGTAATGCACAGAGCATTTCCTGCATGGAGCAACAGTGACACCATGTGGCCATGCAGGGAAATGCACAGAGCATTTCCTGGATGGAGCAACAGTGATTCCATGTGGCCACGCAGGGTAATGCACAGAGCATTTCTCTCATAGAGGAACAGTGACACCATGTGGCCACGCAGGGTAATGCACAGAGCATCACGCCTATGTAGAGGCTGTAGAGATCCCTGGGGGGCTTAGGGGTCGTGGGGGGCACAGATAGCTACGTCCAGGCTGGAGACGTTCTGGTGGGCATTAGGGGCTTCATGAGGGGCACAAATATCTACGTCAGGGCTGGAGAGGTACCTGGATGGCTTAGGGGGTTGTGGTGAGCATAGATACATACGTCCAGGCTGTAGTGGTCCCTGGGGGTTTAGGGAGTTGGTAAGGGTCACAGAAACCTATGTATGGTCTGGAGGGGTCCCTGGGGGACTTAAGGGGTTGTGGTTGCGCAGATACCTACGTACCAGTTGGAGGGGGCCCTGGGGAGCTTAGGGGGTTTGTGTGGCGTACACATAGCTATAACCAGGCTGGTGGGGGCCCTATGGGTCTTAGAAGGCTGGTGTGGGGCAGAGATTCCTATGTAGGGACTGGAGAAGTCCTGGGGAGGGCTTTGGGGGTTCCTGGAAGTCACAAATATCTACGTCCAGGCTGGAGGAGTTCTGAGGGTATTAGGGAGTTGTGGGGGGGGCACATATACCTATATCGAGGCTGTAGGGGTCCTGGGGTTGCTTTGGGGCATTTTGGGGTACAGATACCTACTTCCATGCTGTAGGGGTCGCTGGGAGGATCAGTGGTTTCGTGAGGGTGCAGGCAAATATCACAGATATCTACGTCCGGGCTATAGGGATCCGTGCTTGGTGTGTGGATCGTGTGGACACTGTGTGGACACACAGGGTAATGCACGGAGCATTTCCTCCCATGGAGCAACAGTGACACCATGTGGGCACAGAGGGTAATGCACAGAGCATTTCCTGCATGGAGCAACAGTGGCACTGTGTGGCCACACAGGGTAATGCACAGAGCATTTCCTGCATGGAGCAACAGTGACACCGTGTGGCCAAGCAGGGTAATACACAGAGCATTTCCTGCATGGAGCAACAGTGACACCGTGTGGCCACACAGGGTAATACACAGAGCATTTCCTTCATGGAGCAACAGTGACACCATGTGGCCAAACAGGGTAATGCACAGAGCATTACACCTACGTGGAGGCTGTAGAGATGCCTCGAGGCCTTACGGGGGTTCGTAGGGTCACAGATATCTACATCCAGTATGGGCGGGACCCTGGGAGAGTTAGTGGGGTTGTGAGGGGCATAGGTACTTGCACCCAGGCTGTAGAGGTCGTGGTGGGGATTAAGTGCTTCGTGGAGGACACCAATATCTATGTCCGGGCTGAAGGGGTCCATGGATGGCTTAGGGGGTTGTGGTGAGCACAGTGAACCCTGGGGGTATAGGGACTTGGTGAGGGGCACAGATACCTATGTATGTCCTGGAGGGGTCCCTGCGGGGGGCTTAGTGGTATTGTAGGAGACACAGATACCTACGTCCAGGCTATAGGCATTCTGGGGGGGCTTAGGGCTTTGAGGGGGCACAGATGCCTACATCCAGGCTGGAGGGGTCCCGGGGGTCTTAGGTGGTTTGTGGGGAGGGGCACAGATATGTACATCCAGGATGGAGAGGTTCTGGAGATTATTAGGGGTTTTTGCGGATGGCAGAGATACCTATCTCCATACTCTACGGGTCCCGGGGGCTTAGGGTTTTTTGGTAGGCACAGATATCTATGTCCAGGTTGGAGTGGTTCCTGGGGGTTTAGGGAGTTCCTGGGGGGCAGAGATACCTAGGTCCATGCTGTAGGGGTCCCTGGGTGGATTAGGGGTTTTCTGGGTGGCAGAGATACCTACGTCTAGGCAGTAAGGGTCCCTGGGAGGCTTAGGGGGTTTGTAGGGGGCAGAGATACCTACTTCCAGGCAATAGGGCTTCCAGGGGGAATTAGTGTGTTGGGGGGCACCCCACGATCTCATAAGCACCTGTAGGGACGCCTACAGCATAGACTTAGGTATCTGGGGCCCCCCAAAGCCCCCTAAGCCCACCAGGGACCCCTATAGCCTAGAGATAAGCATCTGTGCTCCCTGAACCCCATAAGCCCCCCGACCCATCCAGCCTGGACTTAGGTATCTGTGCCCCCCCATCTCCAGGGGCCCAACCGTAGTTCTAGGGGCCCAACTCCTGGGGGCCCCAACCCCAACAACAGGGGCTCAGGCTTGGGGGCCCCAACCTGAGCTCCAGGGGCCCAACCCCTAGGAGCCCCAACCGTAGCTCCAGGTGCCCAGCCCCTGGGGGCCCGAACCCCAGCAATAGGGGCCCAGCCCCTGGGGGCCTCAACTCCAGCTCCAGGGTCCCAACCCCTGGGGCCCCAACCGTAGCTCCAGGGGCGCAACTCCTGGGGGTCCCAACCGTAGCTCCAGGGCCCCAACCCCTGGAGCCGCAACCCCAGCTCCATGGGCCAAACCCCTGTGGCCCTCAACCCCAGCTCCAGGGGCCCAAACCCTGGGGGCCCCAACCCCAGCAATAGGGGACCAGCCCCTGGGGGCCCCAACCCCAGCTCCAGGGGCCCAAACCCTGGGGCCCTCAACCCCAGCTCCAGGGGCCGAGGGGGGGTTGGGGTTTCATGAGGGGCACAGATACGAACCTCCAGGCTGTAGGAGACCCAGGGGGGCTGTGGGGGTACAGATACCTACATCTAGTCTGGAGGGGTCCTGGGGGTTATAGGGGGTTTGTGGGGGGCACAGATACCTAGGTGCAGGCTGTCGGTGTCCCGAAGAGATTAGGTGGTTCACTGGGGGCTCAGATACATCCAGGCTGGATGTGTCCCGAGGAGCTTAGGGGATTTGTGGGGTGCTCAGACACCTGTGTCCAGGCTGTAGGGATCTCTGGGGGATTAGAGGTTCGTGGGGGTCACAGATAGGGACTTCCAGGCTGAAGGGGTAGCTGGGACGTTTAGGGGGTTTGTGGGAGCACAGATACCTACGTCCAGGCTAAAGGGGTAATGGGGGTGCTTAAGGGATCGGGTCAGACACAGACACCTACGTCCAGGGTCTAGGGGTCCCGAGGGGATTGGGGGTTGAGGGGGGAACAGATGCCTACGTCCTAGATTAAGGGGTCCTGGGTGGTTTAGGAGGTTCGTTGGAGTCACAGATACCTAAGTCCAGGCTGTAGGGGGTTCCTGGGGCATTCAGGGATTTCTGGGGGTCACAGATACATACGTTCAGACTGGAAGGGTTCCAGAGGGCTTAGGAGATTTATGGGGGGACAGATACCAACATCCTGGCTGTTGGCGTTCCCGTGGGGATTAGGTGGTTTATGGAGGGCACAGATACCAATGTCCTGGCTGTAGATGTTCCTCCACGGTGGCCCCAGGGCTGGAAGAGCTCCCACTCCCTTCTATTACCTGGGGGCTGCAGCAGGGGCACAGAGCTTCTCTGGTCTCATTCCTTTACCCCTGCCCCGCTGTGGCCCTGACACCAGAGAAGCTCTGTGCCCCTGCTGCAGCCTCTGGGCCGTATCAGGGAGTGGGAGCTCCTCCAGCCCTGGGGCCACCGTGAGGGAGACTTTTCCAGGGGGACCCAATTTGGCCAGTGGCCCCCGGGACCCCGACAGCCTGGATGTAAGGTTATGTGCGACCACAGCCCCTCTATGTACCCCAGGAACATCTACAGCCAGGACATTGGTATCTGTGCCTCCCGAACCCGCAAAGCCCCCCCTCTATGTACCCCAGGGACCTTTACAGCCAATATGTTGGTATCTGTGCCCCCCATAAATCTCCTAAGCGCTCCAGGACCCCTCCAGTCTGCATGTAGGTATCTGTGACCCCAATAATTCTCCTAAGCCCTCTGGGACCCCTCTAGTCTGCACGTAGGTATCTGTGACCCCCAGAAATCCCTGAATGCCCCAGGAACCCCTACAGCCTGGGCTTAGGTATCTGTGTCTCCAACGAACCTCCTTAACTACCCAAAACCCCTCCAGCTATGACGTAGGTATCTGTTCCCCCCTCAACCCCAATCCCTCGGGACCCCTAGACCCTGGACGTAGGTATCTGTGTCAGCCCCGATCCCTTAAGCACTCCCATTACCCCTTTAGCCTGGACTTAGGTATCTGTGCTCCCACAACCACCCTAAACGTCCCAGTGACCCCTCCAGCCTAGATGTAGGTATCTGTACCCCCACAGCCCCCCTGGGACTCCTACAGCCTGGAGGTTCGTATCTGTGCCCCCCATAAAACCTCAGCCCTCCTGCCCCCTCCAGCCTGGACATAAGTATCTGTGCACCCCATGAACCCATAAGCACCTGTAGGGATGCCTACAGCAAGGACTTAGGTATCTGAGGCCCCCAAAACCCCCTAAGCCCCCCAGGGACCCCTACAGCCTAGAGATAAGTATCTGTGCCCCCTGAACCCCATAAGCCCCCCCCCCTGGATCCCTCCAGCCTGGATTTAGGTATCTGTGCCCCCTACGAACCCGCTAAGCTCCCCAGGAACCCTCCAGCCTGGACGGAGGTATCTGTGCCCCCCCACAATCCCTAAGTGCCGAGACACCCCTCCAGCCTGGAGGTAGATATCTTTGCCGAACACAAACTGCCTAAGCCCCCCTCCCATCGGGAACCCTCCAGTCTGGATCTAGGTATCTGTGCCCCCACAACACATTAATTCCCCCTGGAAGCCCTATTGCCTGGACTTAGGTATTGCTGCCCCCCACAAACCCCCTTAGCCTCCCAGGGACCGCTACAGCCTAGACGCAGGTATCTGTGCCCCCCATAACCCTCCTAGGCCATGATGGGACCTCTACAGCCTCAACATAGTTAACTGTGCCCTCACAACCTCCCTAAGCCCCGCGGAATGCCTCTAGCGTAGATGCAGGTATCTGTGCCCAACACAAACCGCCTAAGGCCCCCAGGACCCCTCTTGCCTGGATGAAGGTATCTGTGCCCCCCACAAACCCCTAAGCCCCCCCTGGATCCTTATACCCTGGACATAGGTATCTGTGCACCCTCACAAAACCACTGATCCTCCCAGTGACCCCTACAGCATGGACGCAGGTATCTGTACCCCAAAATGCCCAAAAGTAACCCTGGGACCCCTACAGCCTCGAAATAGGTATCTGTGCCCCCCCCACATCTCCCTAATACCCCCAGAACCCCTCCAGCCTGGTTGTGGATATTTGTGACCTCCAGGAACCCCCTAAGCCTCCCCAGGACTTCTGCAGTCTGAAAATAGATATCTCTGCCCCCAAGAAGCCCCCTAAGACAAATAGGGGCCCCACCAGCCTGTTTGTAGGTGTGTGTATGAGGCACAAACACCCTAAGCTCCCCAGGGCCACCTCCAACTGGGACGTAGGTATCTGCACAATCACAACCCCTTAAGTCCCACAGGGACCCCTCCAGACCATACGTAGGTTCTTGTGCCCCTGACCAACTCCCTAAACCCCCAGGGACCACTACAGCCTGGACCTATGTATTGGTGCTCACCACAACCCCCTAAGCCATCCAAGGACCTCTCCAGCCCGGAAGTAGATATTTGTGTCCCTCATGAAGCCCCTAATACCCACCGGAATGCCTCCAGCCTAGACGTAGCTATCTGTGCCCCCCATGACCCCTAAGCCCCCCAGGGATCTCTAAAGCTCTGTGCATTACTCTGAGTGGCCACACTGTGTCACTGTTGCTCCATGCAGTAAATGCTCTTTGCATTACTCTGTGTGGCCACACTGTGTCACTGTTGCTCCATGCAGGAAAAGCTCTGTGCATTACCCTATAGGGCCACATGGTGTCACTGTTGCTCTGTGAGGGAAATGCTCTGTGCATTATCCTGCGTGGCCACACGGTGTCACTGTTGATCCATGCGGGAAATGCTCTGTGCTTTACTGTGATGGAGTAGGGACTGTCTGTGTGGGAGATGGGAGAGCAGCAGGCGACCTTAGGACCGGACACGTGCTCAGCCTGTAAACTGAGCTAGGCAGGAGGGAGGGGGTCAGCACCTTTGCCCGGGAAGCTGGACAAAAGAAGGGGCTGGCTGGAGAGAGTTGGGTTACTTCAGTTTCGGTTTTGGTCTGGGTGGTTGGAATTCAGGGAATCCCAAACTGGGAACTAAGTTTCGTGAAGCCCCAGAAGGACTCGATTGCGGGATCCTGCTTGTGCCTTCATGTTCTGCTGTATCCTTCGCTCCTGTTGTCTAATAAACTTTCTGTTTTACTGGCTGGCTGAGAGTCACTTTGAGTCCCAGGAAGAGGGGTGCAGGACTGGACTCCCCCACAGTCCGTGACAGACCCTAAGCCCCTCAAGGACCCCTGCAGCCTGGATGTAGGTATCTGTGCCCACCACCAAATACCTAAGACCCCCGTAGACCCCTCCAGCCTGAACTTAGGTATCGGTGCCCCCCACAAGCCCCCTAAGCCCCCCAGGTACCTATACAGCCAGGTCATTTGTATATGTGCCCAATAGGGACTCCATAAGCCCCCAGGGACACTCCAGTGTGCACTTAGGTATATGTGCCCCTCAGAAACCCCCTCACCCCCCAGGAACCCCTACAGCCTGGGCGTAGGTATTTGTACCCCCACAACCCCACTAAACCCCCCGGGACAGCTACAATCTGGATGTAGATATCTGTGTCCCTCATGAAACCTCTGACCCCCCTCCGGGACTGATACAGCCTGGACATACGTATCTGTGCCCACCCAAACCCCTAAGACTCCCTGGTACCCGTACAGCCTGGACATAGGTATCTTGGGCCACCAAAAATCTCCTAAGACACCCAGGATGCCTCCAGCTTGGATGTAGGTATCTATGCCCCCCACTAACCCTCCAAGCCCCCCTGGTACCACTAAAACCTGGATGTACGAATATGTGCCCCCCACGAACCCCCTAAGCCCCCCTGGGACCCCTAGAGCCTGGAGATTGGTATCTGTGCCCTCCCCAAAACCTCTCTAAGCCCCCCAGGGACCTCTACAGCCTGAACGTAGGTATCTGTGCACCCCAAGGCCCCTAAGATCCCCCGGACCCCTACAGCGTGGATGTAGGTATGATGGTGCTGCCCGTGGGAGTCAGCTGAGGTCACTCAATCAGGGTGAACCGCAAACAAAACAGGACAGACAAATTCCAAACGCTGCTGGTTATTCCAATACTTAGATTTACCAAGCCAACACAAAACAGCTTCTGTAGTACCTCACTGGTTACTTAGAAGTTTAAGCCACGCAGTTCCCTTAAAGTACCCAGCCTCAGGCCTCCGTCCAGACACACCTGTCAGATATGATGATGATTCCTGAAAATCTTACTTCATCATGTTAAAGAAAAGATTCTTCTGATCCCAAAGGATCAGCTACCTACCCAGGTTCAATTATAACTTATATCTTACCTAAAATACATGCTATAGCCAATTCTTATTAACTAAACTAAAATTCATTAGAAAAAAAAGAGACAGAGTGTTGATTAAAAGATTAATAGACATATCGACCTGAATTCAATTCTTGAGGTTCAGATACATAGTAGAGGTGAGCTTGTAGTTGCCAAAAGTTCTTTTAGAAATAGTCCATAGGTTATAGTCCAATTTCCATATTCAGGGTGGGTCCAGTCAATGACTGGGGATCTCAATCCTTGTGGCTTAAGGTTTCCCCCTCTTGAAACCCAAAGCAGATCTGAGATGAAGAAGGATCGTGTCCCAGGGTTCTTATACATTTCCAGCAGCCTTTCGGCCTCAGAAGACAATAGGCTTAGCTCTCCTTCCAAGCATCCTGGCAATTAGTACAGAGTAATTTATTCATTAAACAGTTCAGATACAGGTTACCACAACTTTCAAAGAGACACATAGACAATAATACTATTTCACTCAAGTATCATCATTAATGTTAATATTCCATTTTTGCTCTTTCAATTAAAACTGTAGCAATAGACAAGGCTTGTTTGCCTACATCACAAGACCTGACCAAAAATCTCCCCTTCTACCTCTAACAATGCAGACTTGCATTTCAAAGCTCTGTTCATTCACATATCTTGCTAACCAGTTCTTATGGTTCACCCATGGATCAGGTCAGTCGGTGAGGTGAGTTAATTAACTCTTTCTGGCCCTGTCACCTTTCAATGAGATATTATATTATACTTATAATGTCACAGTCGCGGTGAGTCGACTGCTGCAGCTCCCCGTAGACTCTGAATGTGTCTCTTACCGAGCTGGAGTACAGCAGTCGAGGGGAGAGCACTCGATGTGTTGCATCTACACTAGACGCGATATATCGACCCCCGCTGGATCGATCGCTGCCCACCGATACGGCAGGTGGTATAGACATACCCCAAGTATCTGGTGATCGGAGCTGGACCCCGGAGGGGGACACATTGAAGGAACTCAGGAGCTAAGGTGCCTCTATTGTCAACTCTCAGGGCTGCTGTGGCTCAGAGGAGGGTACTTGACTGCCTGGCAGGCTTAGGCGCCACAAGCCTGGGAGACAGGAGAAGTGAAGCTGCCATGGTGTGCTCAGGGTGCTCGTCCTTGGAGCAGGGGTGAGCTGGGGCGAGAGGGGGGTGCAGCAGGGCAGAGCGGGGGAGTTGCCACAAGAGAGGAGCCTCAGGGTGGAGGGGAGGAGCTGCCACGGGTGGGGCACCTCAGGGTGGGGACGCAGGGGGAGAGGGTGCAAGGTGGAAGTTTCGCCTAGGGAGTGAAACATCCTTGCACCGGCCCTGCCCCATGCCCTGCCTGCAGCCAGCCCTGCACCCCCTGCCCTGCCCTGCCCGCAGCCATCCTCTGTCTCCAGGCAGCCCTGCACCTTCTGCCCTGCCCACACCAGCCGCATCCTCCCTGCCCTACTTGCAGCCAGCCCTGCAGCAAAGCCCCTGACAAACCCCCAGCCCTGTCTCCAGCCATCTCCTGCCACACACCCCTGTGGCCCTGCCCAAAGCCAACCAGCCCCCCCACACACTCATCCTGCATCAGCCCTGCAGCCCCTGTCTGCAGCCAGCCCTGCATCCCCTGCCCTGTCTCCAGCCAACTCAATGAACCCCCCTGCCTGAAGCCAGCCAGCCCCACACCCCTTACCCTGCCTGCAGCCAGACCCTACCTCCAGCCAGCCCCATGTCCACCGGTGCCCTGCAGTACCCAGGGCAGTAACCCTGCACTTCTGCTTCAATGAGGGGGGCAGGGAGAAGCTGGGACCCACACATGTGCACACCCTAGGGTGACCAGACAGCAAGTGTGAAAAATCGGGACAGGGGGTGGGAGGTAATAGGATTCTAGATAAGAAAAAGACCCCAAAATTCGGACTGTCCCTATAAAATAAGGACATCTGGTCACCCTAGCACACCCCCAGGACTCCTGAGTTTCATTGCTGGGTTTCCTATTGGTTCCACTGCTGGTTCTTTTCCATTTCCTGGGGGACATTGGGCAAGTTGCTCCCCCCTCTAGGGCTCTGTCCCCAGCAGTGAAATGGGGATTTCGTACTTTCCCGCTATTGGAAAGTGCTGGGAGAATCTCCCAGCAAAAGTTGCTCTGACAGTGCTAAGCAGCATCTGACCATTCAAGGTCAGAGCGCACTGCCAGGAGGAGTGTTTGGATCTGGGGTTTCACTTCAGCCCAGTGTAGAGAGAGGGGCCCAGCCATGGAGTTTGGCTCAAGAAGACCAAGTCTCCAATTTGTTAAGGACGTTTTGAATTTCAATCCTGTGCTCCAAAGTGATTGGTGTCAGTTGCAAATTTTAGAAGCATAGTCTCCACTGCATTTTCCAAATCATTCATGAAAATATTGTATAGTACCGGACTCCGGAATGATGCCTGCCAGACCCACTAGGTACACCCTCTCCATTGGACAGCCAAATATGGAGAAGGGCTCCTGGAGTCTGGGCTTTCAACCAGCTCTGCACCCACATAACACTGATTGCAGCTGGACTGCATTTCCCTCGTTTGCTTGTGAGAATGTCCTACGAGACAGTGTCAAAAGCCTTAGTAACTGCAAGTTAGATCCCATCTACAGTTTACCCACCTACACCAGGACCGGAACCCTGTCGAAGAAGGAAAGAGGATTGGTTTGGAATGATTTGTTCTTGACAAATCCATGCTCACTCGTCCTAAGAACCAAATTATCCTGTAGGTGCTTCTGACAAACTGAGTGTTTAAGAATGTATTCCAGTATCTCTCCAGCTATAGCAGTCAGGCTAGCTAGTCTGTAAGTCCCAGGGGTCTCTTTGTTCCCCTTTGAAAGATAGGTCCTGTCTTGTTCATGGATGGGAAGATGTTCTTTTTCAGGGATCTCAGACGAGAACTGGGGCACAACACCTGGTTTCTTAAGGCCACAATAAAGGAGGCAGGAACCTCTTCTATCCTGCTGGCAAAGAACCCCAGGTACCTAAAAGATAGGGACTCACATCCTTGAAAGGGCTTTAAAAAGGCAGTGGTTAAAAAGTTTGGTCCCGACCATTTCTTGTTTCCACAGACTAGACACTTTAGCAAACTTTAGAATTCCTTGGTGCTAAAACACCGTGAAACTCCCCTTTCTTCTTCACAGAGGGCTTCAACACCCCTTCTCTCACTCAGGCTCACAACTGCCCAGAATTTGAGAACTGTCCCTGTTCCCATTGGACAAATGGGAGGAACCTGAGGTACAGAGAAGGGAGGTGACCTACCCAAGGGCCTACACAGCAAGGCGGTGGCAGAGCCAGAAAGAGAAGCCGCCAGTCAGACTCCTGTTCTAACAGACAACAAATCCCCCCAGAGGCAGGGATAGAGCTCAGGAATTGAGATGGTGGGAAAATTTCATTCCAACCGTTTCTGTCCGAAAATCCCATTCAGACTAAACCAGTTTGTTTCTAAGAATCATAAGTGAGATGGAAGTTCTTTGCAAAAAAATTTTGTTGCAAAACAAAAGCATCTCCTGTTTGTCACAGTGTGTTAAATTGTGTCATCACACACAAGGAGGAGACACTTAAATCTTGAAAATTAGATAAGATGCTTCAGTCTGAGCTAAGTCGTTGCTGCTCTTAACAATTCCAAAATAAAAAAATACAAATAAAAAAGACTGTTTCAGCTAATCTATTATGTCATAGTCTGCTCTGAGTTAACGTGATGGGACACCTCATATTATGCACTACTCTTAGTGACACTCTCCAATGGATCCCCATCCTCCACCCACCATGAGGTAGGTAAGAGTGGATCATTATTATCCCTACTTGAAAGAAGGAGAAGCTAAGGCTGAGAAAGGAGAACTGACTTGTCTTAGGTCACACAGCCAGGCAGTGGCAGAGTTGGGAATAGGACCCAAGAGCCCTGATTTTCAAACCAACCATCAGATCTTGAATTTCAGACATTGAATGACCTGAATAACGTGCTCTCAGATGAGCTCCAGACCAACAACAGTGCACAGTAATTATTCAGCAAGTATTTGAGAAGAACTGCAATGTTAGAGAGAATCATCAACTGCTCAGAGACAATTAATGCAGAGAAGAAACAAAATATGTCAAACATAGAACTGGTTCTGACTTATAGCCTTGTTCTTAAAAGAGAACAACATGGACCTGAGTCTCCTCCCTGTCAATAACCCCCTGCTCAGCCAATCAGGATAGAGACTGAGGATGGGAGGCTAAGGATTCATACCAGAGAGCCCAAAAGATTGCCCAGGTGACTGCTGGGGATCACTGCCCAAGCACTATTTCAGTCCCACATTTTTGGGTGGATCTCTCACAGTGGGAGCTGCAGAGCACTCCCCCGCAACACACACACACACAGAAGCACACCTGCTGGTGTTGAGAGGGGAATAGGAAAAAGGAGATAAGAAGCAAGAGAAGAAGAGAAAGGAGGGAAGGATGGATGGAGGAAAAGCTAAAACAAAAAGGACAAACCCTTATGTCCGCACTGATTCTAAGGGACAAAATCCCAGGTGCACAATAAAATTCTGCCTCCTTAAGCTCGTGTTTTCCATGCCTAGAATTCAACTCTCACCAGATGGATCAGACTGAACAGGTTTCAAACCTCCAAGAGGCTCTTACCTTCTAAACAGGGACGGCTGTTTTCTAGTAAAATCACTACAAGGAAAAACTCGAAAGAGGTTCCTCCTGGTGCTCACATCTGTGAACCCGAATACTTTATCAGTCCTCAAGGAGAGACCTGGAGAAGGAGACTTGCTGACGCAAAGCCACAGGGGTCTCTGAGGTTTCCCTGGCCCCTCGCCCCTGTCCTGCCTGGCTGATGTCAGCATCTCTCTGTGAGGTCACCACCTCCCCACCACTTTTGACCAATAGTCTGAGGTCCTGCAAAAGGCCTTTGTGATGTCACTGCCACACCCCTCCCTTGCTGTGCTAATGTCCTACCCCAGGCCAGGCACTTTGGAGGATCACCCCACTCAAGGAGTGTTCGTTCTAGGCAACAAGCCGGCTAGACAGTAAAACATCAGATGCTGCTCCCAATGCTACGCTCCGTTTTTCAGAAATTAGTCGACTTTATGGCCAGAAGAGACCATTAGAGCATCTAATCATATAATCATAGAATATTAGGGTTGGAAGGGACCTCAGGAAGTCATCTAGTCCAATCCACTGCTCAAAGCAGGACCAATCCCAAACTAATTCATCCCAGCCAGGGCTTTGTCAAGCCTGCCCTTAAAAACCTCTAAGGAAGGAGATTCCACCACCTCCCTAGCCATCCCATTCCAGTGCTTCACCACCCTCCTAGTGAAAAAGTTTTTTCCTAATATCCAGCCTAAACCTCCCCAACTGCAACTTGAGACCCTTACTCCTTGTTCTCTCATCTGCTACCACTGAGAACAGTCTAGGTCCATCCTCTTTGGAACCCTCTTTCAGGTTCTTAAAAGCAGCTATCACTCTGATTTAGTGAGCTGAGCTGGCTCCCACGGGCAGCACCATCACACCTACATGCAGGCTGCAGGGGTCCGGGGGATCTTAGGGGCCTTGGGGTGCACAGATACCTACGTCCAGGCCATAGGGGTCTCTGGGGGGCTTAGAGAGTTTGGGGGGGACACAGATACCAATCTCCATGCTCCAGGGATCCCAGGGGGGCTTAGAGGGTTCGTGGGGTGCACATATTCCTACATCCAGGTTGTAGGGTTACCAGGGGGGCTTAGAGGGTTAGTGGGGGGCAAAGATACCTACATTCAGGCTGGAGGCATCCAGGGAGTCTTAGGGGATTTGTGGGGGCCAAAGACACCTATGTCCAGGCTGTAGGGGTACCAGTGGGTTTTAGGGGTTCTGGTGGGCACAGATATGTATGTCCAGGCTTTATCGTTCCCAGGGGGGGTTAGAGGTTTCTTGAGAGGCACAGATATCTACGTCCAGATTGTAGATGTCCCGGGAGGGGGGAGTTAGGGGGGTTGTGGGAGTGCAAATACCTACGTCCAGGCTGTAGGGGTTCCTGGGGGCTTAGAGGGTTTCTGAGGAGCACATATACCTACGTGCACACTGGAGCGTCCCAGGGGGCTTATGGAGTCTATATGGGGTACAGATACCAATGTTCTGGCTGTATAGGTCCCTCGGGGGCTTAGAGGGTTTGTGGGGGGCACAGATACCTAAGTTCAGGCTGGAGGGGTCTCTGAGTGTCTTAGGTGTTTGGTGGGAGGCACAGATACCTACGTCCAGACTGCAGGGGTCTCGGAGGGGCTTAGGGTCTGTCACGGAGTGTGGGGGAGTCCGGTCCTGCACCCCTCTTCCTGGGACTCACAGTGACTCTCAGCCAGCCAGTAAAATAGAAGGTTTATTGGACAATAGGAGCGAAGGATACAGCAAAGCTTGGAGGCACAAGCAGGACCCCACAATCAAGTCCTTCTAGGGGTTCAGGAAACTTAGTTCTCAGTTTGGGAATCCCTGAATTCCAACCATCGTGACTAAAGCTGAAACTGAACTAACCCAGCTCCCTCCAGCTGGCCATTTCCTGTGTCCAGCTTCCCAGGCAAAGGTGCTGACCCCTCCCCCCTCCTAGCTCAGGTTACAGGCTGAGCACGTGTCCAGTCCTAAAGTCACCCCCTGCTCTCCCATCCCCCACACAGACAGTCCCTACTCCATCACAGTAATGCCCAGAGCATTTCCCGCATGGAGCAAGATTGACACTGTGTGGCCATTCAGGGTAATGCACAGAGCATTTCCTGCATGGAGCAACAGTGACACCATGTGGCCATGCAGGGAAATGCACAGAGCATTTCTCTCATAGAGGAACAGTGACACCATGTGGCCACGCAGGGTAATGCACAGAGCATCACGCCTATGTAGAGGCTGTAGAGATCCCTGGGGGGCTCAGGGATCGTGGGGGGCACAGATAGCTACGTCCAGGCTGGAGACGTTCTGGTGGGCATTAGGGGCTTCATGAGGGGCACAAATATCTACGTCAGGGCTGGAGAGGTACCTGGATGGCTTAGGGGGTTGTGGTGAGCATAGATACATACGTCCAGGCTGTAGTGGTCCCTGGTGGTTTAGGGAGTTGGTAAGGGTCACAGAAACCTATGTATGGTCTGGAGGGGTCCCTGGGGGACTTAAGGGGTTGTGGTTGTGCAGATACCTACGTACCAGTTGGAATGGGCCCTGGGGAGCTTAGGGGGGTTGTGTGGCGTACACATAGCTATAACCAGGCTGGTGGGGGCCCTCTGGGTCTTAGAAGGCTGGTGTGGGGCAGAGATTCCTATGTAGGGACTGGAGAAGTCCTGGGGAGGGCTTTGGGGGTTCCTGGAAGTCACAAATATCTACGTCCAGGCTGGAGGAGTTCTGAGGCTATTAGGGAGTTGTGGGCGGGGGCACATATACCTATATCGAGGCTGTAGGGGTCCTGGGGTTGCTTTGGGACATTTTGGGGTACAGATACCTACTTCCATGCTGTAGGGGTCGCTGGGAGGATCAGTGGTTTCGTCAGGGTGCACAGATATCTACGTCCGGGCTATTGGGATCCGCTTAGGGGTTTGTAAGGGGCACAGATACATTCATCCAGGCAAGAGGGGTCCTAGGGACCTTAGGTGTTTCATGCTGGGCACAGATACCTGAGTCTAGGCTGGAGGGGTTTCGGGGGTCTTAGGAGGGTTGTGTGGGCACAGATACCTATGTCGATGCTGGAGAGGTCCTGTCATGTCTTAGTGGATTCGTGGGGTCAGAGATACCTACATCTAAGCTGGAGGGGTTCCGGGGGGATTAGGTGTGTTTGGGGGGGGAACAGATACCTACATCCTGATAGTAGGTGGCCCTGGGTAGCTTAGGCGGTTTTTGTCGGTCACAGATACAAACATCCATGCTGTAGGGGTCCCGAGGGACTTTGTGGGTCTCTAGGGGTCACAGATACCTACCTACAGTCTGGAAGGGTCCTGTTGGTATTAGGGGGTGTGTGAGGCATACAGATGCCTACATCTGGGCTTGTGGGTTCCCTGGGGGGCTTAGATGTTTGTGGAGAGCACAGATACCATTATCCAGGCTAGATGGGTCCTGGTGGGATTAGAGGGGTCTGGGGGGAACAGATACCTTTGTAAGCAGAATCAAGATGAACTCTACCCTGACATCTGGTGGTGAATTATGGCAAGTGTGGAAAAGGATTTCAGGGTCTGATCATGTTTGCATAGACACACTCACCGTGCCTGACATGGCCACGGCAGCCTTTGATGGTTACTTTGACAGCTATGGTATCCCCAGTTTATTTGTTGTTGGGGTGTGAGATGTGGAGTGTTGTCACCCTGATTGTGTGTATGAGGAACTGTGAAACAGCTTTTAGACAGGGATTCTCACGATCAGTTGACTGGCACTCACTAGACAAGGGAGTGGGCTCCTTGGGTGAGCCAGAAACACCAATTACATTTTCTTTTTTTTTAACAGTTGAATAGTAGAGCTGGTTGTTGAGTTTTTTAATAACTGAAAATCCAGATTCTTGAGAGGAAGTTATTGAAGTGCAGTGTTAACTAGTGGGAGAATTAGAAAATATATTGCAGAGCAGCTGGTGGAGAAGAGCAGATTGTGGAAAACTTGAAATGGCTTACAGAATAAAATAAACTAAGCAGTTTTTGGAGACAGCTGGAGCAGATCACAGGCTGGCTGCTGGAGCAGAGCAGCTGGTGGACTGAGCTGAGCAGTTTGTGGGGAAAGTAGAAGCAGAATCCCACGGCGAAACAGGGCAGTTAGCAGTGGACCACGTAAGGTGCCCCTTTCTACCAAGGCTGGCAGGGGGGAAAACCTGGCAGATAGACTCTTGAACTCTGGGGCTGCGGGACTGTAGGTGATTATGGGGTTGCTTGAGTCTTGAAATATTTGAGGTATTGTACTTTTGAGTCTTGGGGTGATTTGGGGATGGCTATACTCTAGAGCCCAGGGAAAAGGACACGGCCTAGTTGAGGTGTTTTCCCAATTTAATGCTGTGTTGTTTATCTCACGTTATTAAACATTTCCTGCTATACCCAGATTCTATGATTGCGAGAGGGTAAGTATTGCCTCTTTGAGACACCTAGGGGTGCGTATGTAAAATTTTCCCATGTCACTGGGTGAGGGCTCGATCTGGTTTGCATTATGTAATAGGGAAGGGACCCCTATGTATTGAACCCAGTCCTTGCTGCTATCAATTCATCCTGCCAGATTGGTTCCACCTATGTCCAGGCTCAAGGGGTCCCTGCGGGTTTTAGGGGGTTCCTGGGGGGCACAGAGATCTAGGGCCAGGCTGTAGGGGTCCCTGGGGGGCTCAGGGGTTTGGTGGGGGGCACAGATACCTACGTCCCAGCTGCAGGGGCCCCAGAGGGGCTTAGGGGGTGTCACGGAGTGTGGTGGAATCTGGCCCTGCACCCCTCTTCCAGGGACACACAGTGACTCAGCCAGCCAGTAAAACAGAGGATTGTTTTGGCGAACAGGAACGAAGGATACAGCACGGCTTTGGGGCACAACCAGGATCCATTAGTCGAGTCCTTCTGGGGGTTCAGGAAACTTAGTTCCCAGTTTGGAATTCTCTGAATTCCAACTACCCAGCTCCAAACCAAAACTGAACTAACTCCCTCAAGCCGACCCCTTCTTGTGTCCAGCTTCCCGGCAAAGATGCCCACCCTCTCAGCCCTGCCTAGCTCGAGTTACAGGCTTAGGTCCTGTCCCTCACCTAGAGTCACCCCCTGCTCTCCCATCCCCCACACAGACAGTCCCCACTCCATCACAGTAATGCCCAGAACATTTCCCGCATGGAGCAACAGTGACACCGTGTGGCCATGCAGGGTAATGCCCAGAGCATTTCCAGCGTGGAGCAACAGTGACACCATGTGGACACAGAGGGTAATACACAGAGCATTTCCGGCATGGAGCAACAGTGACACCGTGTGGCCACGCAGGGTAATACACAGAGCATTTCCTGCATGGAGCAACAGTGACACTGTGTGGCCACACAGGCTAATGCACAGAGCATTTCCTGCATGGAGCAAGAGTGATACTGTGTGGCCACACAGGGTAATGCACAGAGCATTTCCTGCATGGAGCAACAGTGGCACCGTGTGGCCAAACAGGGTAATACAGAGAGCATTTCCTTCACAGAGCAACAGTGACACCATGTGGCCAAACAGGGTAATGCACAGAGCATCACACCTACGTGGAGGCTGGTGAGATGCCTCGAGGGCTTACGGGGGTTTGTAGGGACACAGGTACCTACATCCAGTATGGGCGGGACCCTGGGAGAGTTAGGGGGGTTGTGAGGGGCATAGGTATTTGTGTCCAGGCTGTAGAGGTCGTGGTGGGGATTAAGTGCTTCGTGGAGGACACCAATATCTACATCAGGGCTGAAGTGGTCCCAGGACGGCTTAGGGGGTTGTGGTGAGCACAGTGATCCCTGGGGGTATAGGGACTTGATGAGGGGCACAGATATCTATGTATGTCCTGGAGGGGTCCCTGGGGGGGGGCTTAGTGGTATCGTAGGAGACACAGATACCTACATCCAGGCTATAGGCATTCTGGGGGGGCTTAGGGCTTTGAGGGGGCACAGATACCTACATCCAGGCTAGAGGAGTTCTGGGGGTCTTAGGTGGTTTGTGGGGAGGGGCACAGATATGTACATCCAGGATGGAGAGGTTCTGGAGAGGATTAGGGGTTTTTGCGGATGGCAGAGATACCTATCTCCATACTCTAGGGGTCCCGGGGGGCTTAAGGTTTTTTGGTAGGTACAGATATCTATGTCCAGGTTGGAGTGGTTCCTGGGGGTTTAGGGAGTTCCTGGGGGGCACAGATACCTAGGTCCATGCTGTAGGGTTCCCTGGGTGGATTAGAGGTTTTCTGGGTGGCAGAGATACCTACGTCTAGGCTGTAAGGGTCCCTGGGAGGCTTAGGGGGTTTGTGGGAGGCAGAGATACCTACTTCCAGGCAATAGGGCTTCCAGGGGGAATTACTGTGTTGGGGGGGCACCCCAGGAACCCATAAGCACCTGTAGGGACGCCTACAGCATAGACTTAGGTATCTGGGGCCCCACAAAACCCCCTAAACCCACCAGGGACCCCTATAGCCTAGAGATAAACATCTGTGCTCCCTGAGCCCCATAAGCCCCCCGGACCCATCCAGCCTGGACTTAGGTATCTGTGTCCCCCCATCTCCAGGGGCCCAACCGTAGCTCCAGGGGCCCAACTCCTGGGGGCCCCAACCCCAACAATAGGGGCTCAGGCTTGGGGGCCCCAACCTGAGCTCCAGGGTCCCAAGCCCTGGGGGTCCCAACCGTAGCTCCAGGGTCCCAACCCCTGGGGCCCCAACCGTAGCTCCAGGGGCGCAACCCCTGGGGGTCCCAACCGTAGCTCCAGGGCCCCAACCCCTGGAGCCGCAACCCCAGCTCCAGGGGCCAAACCCCTGTGGCCCTCAACCCCAGCTCCAGGGGCCCAACCCCTGGGGGCCCCAACCCCAGCAATAGGGGACCAGCCCCTGGGGGCCCCAACCCCAGCTCCAGGGGCCCAAACCCTGGGGCCCTCAACCCCAGCTCCAGGGGCCGAGGGGGGGTTGGGGTTTCATGAGGGGCACAGATACGAACCTCCAGGCTGTAGGAGTCCTAGGGGGGCTGTGGGGGTACAGATACCTACATCTAGTCTGGAGGGGTCCTGGGGGTTATAGGGGGTTTGTGGGGGGCACAGATACCTAGTTGCAGGCTGTCGGTGTCCCGAGGAGATTAGGCGGTTCACTGGGGGCTCAGATACATACAGGCTGGATGTGTCCCGAGGAGCTTAGGGGATTTGTGGGTTGCTCAGACACCTGTGTCCAGGCTGTAGGGATCCCTGGGGGATTAGAGGTTCGTGGGGGTCACAGATAGGTACTTCCAGGCTGAAGGGGTCGCTGGGACGTTTAGGGGGTTTGTGGGAGCACAAATACCTACGTCCAGGCTAAAGGGGTAATGGCGGTGCTTAAGGGATCGGGGCGGACACAGATACCTACGTCCAGGGTCTAGGGGTCCCGAGGGGATTGGGCGTTGAGGGGGGAACAGATGCCTACGTCCTAGCTGAAGGGGTCCTGGGTGGTTTAGGAGGTTCGTTGGAGTCACAGATACCTAAGTCCAGGCTGTAGGGGTTCCTGGGGCATTCGGGGATTTCTGGGGGTCACAGATACATACGTTCAGACTGGAAGGGTTCCAGAGGGCTTAGAAAATTTATGGGGGGACAGATACCAACATCCTGGCTGTAGGGGTTCCCGTGAGGATTAGGTGGTTTATGGGGGGCACAGATACCAATGTCCTGGCTGTAGATGTTCCTCCATGGTGGCCCCAGGGCTGGAAGAGCTCCCACTCCCTTCTATTACCTGGGGGCTGCAGCAGGGGCACAGAGCTTCTCCGGTATCACTCCTTTACCCCTGCCCCGCTGTGGCCCTGACACCAGAGAAGCTCTGTGCCCCTGCTGCAGCCTCTGGGCCGTATCAGGGAGTGGGAGCTCCTCCAGCCCTGGGGCCACCGTGAGGGAGACTTTTCCAGGGGGACCCAATTTGGCCAGGGGCCCCCGGGACCCCGACAGCCTGGATGTAGGGTTATGTGCGACCACAGCCCCTCTATAGCATAGAGATAAGTATCTGTGCCCCCGGAACCCCATAAGTCCCCCCCAGATCCCTCCAGCATGGATTTAGGTATCTGTGCCCCCTACGAACCCGCTAAGCTCCCCAGGGACCCTCCAGCCTGGACGGAGGTATCTGTGACCCCCCACAATCCCTAAGTGCCGAGACACCCCTCCAGCCTGGAGGTAGGTATCTTTGCCAAACAAAAACTGCCTAAGCTCCCCCCGCCATCGGGAGCCCTCCAGCCTGGATCTAGGTTTCTGTGCCCCCACAACACACTAATTCCCCCTGGAAGCCCTATTGCCTGGACTTAGGTATTGCTGCCCCCCACAAACCCCCTAAGCCTCCCAGGGACCCCTACAGCCTACACGTATGTATCTGTACCCCTCAGAAAACCCCTAATCCACCCGGGGACCCCTTCAGCATGGACCTAGGTATCTGTGCCCCCCAGTAACCCCCTAAACCCCCCAGGAACCACTCCAGCCTGGACATAGTTATCTGTGCCTCCCAAAAAAACCCTAAGCCCCCCAGGGACCCCTAGATCCTGGAGATAGGTATCTCTGCTGTCCACAAAAATTCCTTATACTCCCTGGAACCTCTCCAGCCTGGACGTACAAACCTGTGCCCCCCACAACCCCCCTAAGCCCCCAGGGACCCCTCCAGCCTGGATGTAGGTATTTGTTCCCCCCCAAAGCCCTAAGCCCCCCCAGAATGCGTATAGCCTGGACGTAGGTATCTGTGTCCCCTACAATACCAGTAAGCCCCCCCAGGGACCCCTCCAGGACAAACATAGGTTTCTGTGCCCCTCACCAAGTTCATAAACCCCCAGGGATCACTGTGCTCACCACAACCTCTAAGCCGCTCAGGGACCATTCCAGCCCGGACGTAGATATTGGTGTCCTCCAGGAAGGCCTTAATCCCCACCAGGACCTCTACACCCTGGACGCAAGTGCCTATGCCCCCCACAACGCCCCTAACTCCCCCAGAGTCCCGACCACCCTGGACGTAGGTATCTGTGACCCTACAAACCCCCTTAAGCCGCCCAGAATGCCTGCAGCCTGGACATAGCTATCTGTACCTCCCATGACCCCTAAGCCCCCAGAGATCTCTACAGCCTCTACGTAGGTGTGATGCTCTGTGCATTACCCTGAGTGGCCACACAGTGTCACTGTTGCTCCATGCAGGAAATGCTCTGTGCATTACCCTGTTTGGCCACATGGTGTCAATGTTGTTCCATGCGGGAAATGCTCTGGGCATTACTGTGATGGAGTAGGGACTGTCTGTGTGGGGGATGGGAGAGCAGCAGGTGACTTTAGGTGAGGGACAGGACCTAAGCCTGTAACTTAGGCTAGGCAGAGGGTAGGGGGTCAGCAGCTTTGCCCAGGAAGCTGAACAAATGAAGGGTCTGGCTGGAGGGAGTTAGTTCAGTTTTGGTTTGGAGCTGGGTTGTTGGAATTCAGGGAATCCCAAACTGGGAACTAAGCTTCCTGAACCCCCAGAAGGACTCGAATGAGGGGTTCTGGTTGTGCCCAAAAGCTCTGCTGTCTCCTTCATTCCTGTTGGCCAAAAAAACCTTCTGTTTTACTGGCTGGCTGAGTCACTGTGTGTCCCAGGAAGAGGGATGCAGGGCCAGATTCCACCACACTCCGTGACACCCCCTAAGCCCCTCTGGGACCCCTGCAGCCTGGACGTAGGTATCTGTGCACCCCACCAAACTCCTGAGCCCCCCCGACCCCCTACAGCCTGGACCTAGATATCTGTGCCCCCCACGAACTCCCTAAGCCCCCCAGGGGCCCCTTGAGCCTGGACGTAGGTGGAACCCTTCTGCCAGGCTGAACTGATAGCAGCAAGGACTTGGTTCAATACATTGGGGTCCCTTGCCTACAATGTAATGCAAACCAGTTCGAGCCCCCACCCAGTGACATGGGAAAATTTTACATACGCACCCCTAGGTGCCTCAAAGAGGCAATACTTCCCCTCTCACAAGCACAGAGTCTGGGTGTAGCAGAAAATGTTTAATAACGTGAGATAAACAACATAGCATTAAATTGGGAAAACAGCTCAACTAGGCCGTGTCCTTTTCCCTGGGCTCATGAGTCCAGCAATCCCCAAATCACCCCAAGGCTCCAAAGTCCAATATCTCCAAAGTTTCAAGAGTCCAGCAAACCCAAAATCACCCACAGTCCCGTAGCCCCAGAGTTCAAGAGTCTATCTGCAGGGTTTTCCCCCTGCCAGCCTGAGTAGAAAGGGGCACCTTATGTGGTCCACTGCCGCCTGCTCTGCCTCTCCATGGGATTCTGCTTTTGCCTTCCCCACAAACTGCTCAGCTCGGTCCACCAGCTGCTCTGAAAGCCGACCTGTGTTCTGCTCCAGCTGTCCCCCAAAACTTCTAGACTCACCTCACTCCGTGGGCCACTCCCACAAACTGCTCCTTTCTGCCAACTACGGTGCTCTGCAATACAGTTTCAAGCTCTCCCACAAGCTAACACATCTTTTCAATGATTTCAGCTCAAGAACCTAGAAATTCAGCTCTTAAGAGAATCAAAAATCAACACTGCTATTCAACTGTTAAAAGACAAAAAGTGCAATTGGTGACTCTAGCTCACCCAAGGAGCCCACTCCCTTGTCTAGCGAGTGCCACTCAATTGGTGGTGAGAATCACTGTCTCAAAGCAGTTTCACAGTTCCTCATCCACACAATCAGGGTGGCAATACTCTACATCTCATGCCCCAACAACAAATAAACGGGATACCACAGCTGCCAAAGCAACCATCCCAGGGTGCCGTGGCCTGGTCAGGCGGGGTGGGTGTGCCTACGCAAACACGATCAGCCCCTGAAATTCTTTTCCACACTCGCCATAATTCACAACCAGATGTGAGGGTACAGTTCATCCTGCTTCTGCTTACATAGGTATCTGTGCCCCCCACAACTCCTTAATCCCACCGGGACCCATCTATCCTGGATAAAGGTATCTGTGCTCCCCACAAACCTCTAAGCCCCCCAGGGAACCCACAAGCCCAGATGTAGGCATCTGTACGCCCCACACACCCCCAAAGACCCACAGGACCCTTCCAGACTGTAGGTAGGTATCTGTGACCCCCAGAGCCCCACAAAGACCCTCGGGACCCCTACAGCATGGATGTTTGTATCTGTGATCCCCACAAACCGCCTAAGCTACCCAGGGCCCCCTACAATCGGGACATAGGTATCTCTTCCCCCCCAAAACACCTAATCCCCCCCAGAACCCCTCCAGCCTAGACGTAGGTATCTCTGACCCCACGAATCCCCTAAGCCACGACGGGACCCCTCCAGCATGGACATAGGTATCTGTGCCCCCACAACCCTCCTAAGACCCCCAAAACCTCTCCAGCCTAGACGCAGGTATCTGTGCCCCCCATAACCCTCCAAGCCATGATGGGACCTCTACAGCCTCAACATAGTTAACTGTGCCCTCACAACCCCCCTAAGCCCCGCAGAATGCCTCTAGCCTAGACGCAGGTATCTGTGCCCAACACAAACCGCCTAAGGCCCCCAGGATCCCTCTTGCCTGGATGAAAGTATCTGTGCCCCCCACAAATCCCTAAGCCCCCCCTGGATCCTTATACCCTGGACATAGGTATCTGTGCACCCTCACAAAACCACTGATCCTTCCAGCGAGCCCTACAGCATGGACGTACGTATCTGTACCCCAAAATGCCCAAAAGTAACCCCGGGTCCCCTACAGCCTCGAAATAGGTATCTGTGCCCCCCCCCACATCTCCCTAATACCCCCAGAACTCCTCCAGCCTGGTTGTGGATATTTATGACCTCCAAGAACCCCCTAAGCCTCCCCAGGACTTCTCCAGCCTGAAAATAGGTATCTCTGCCCCCAACAAGCCCCCTAAGACAAATAGGGGCCCCACCAGCCTGTTTGTAGGTGTGTGTATGAGGCACAAACACCTTAAGCTCCCCAGGGCCAGCTTCAACTGGGACGTAGGTATCTGCCCAATCACAACCCCTTAAGTCCCCCAGGAACCCCTCCAGACCATACGTAGGTTCTTGTGCCCCTCACCAACTCCCTAAACCCCCAGGGACCACTACAGCCTGGACCTATGTATTTGTGCTCATCACAACCCCTAAGCCATCCAGGGACCTCTCCAGCCTGGAAGTAGATATTTGTGTCCCCCATGAAGCCTCTAATACCCACCGGAATGCCTCCAGCCTAGACGTAGCTATCTGCGCCCCCCATGACCCCTAAGCCCCCGAGGGATCTCTAAAGCATCTACATAGGTGTGATGCTCTTTGCATTACCCTGAGTGGCCACACAGTGTCACTGTTGCTCCATGCAGGAAATGCTCTGTGCATTACCCTGCGTGGCCACATGGTCTCACTGTTGCACCATGAGGGAAATGCTCTGTTTACTACCCTGCGTCTCCACATGGTGTCACTGTTGCTCCATGCAGGAGTTGATCTGTGCATTACCCTGCATGGCCACACGGTGACACTGTTGCTCCATTCAGGAAAAGCTCTGTGCATTACTCTGTGTGGCCACATGGTTTCACTGTTGCTCCATGCAGGAAATGCTCTGTGCATTACCCTATATGGCCACATGGTGTCACTGTTGCTCTGTGAGGGAAATGCTCTGTCCATTATCCTGCGTGGCCACACGGTGTCACTGTTGCTCCATGTGGGAAATGCTCTGTGCATTACTGTGATGGAGTAGGGACTGTGGGAGATGGGAGAGCAGCAGGTGACCTTAGGACCGGACACGTGCTCAGCCTGTAACCTGAGCTGGGCAGGAGGGAGGGGGTCAGCACCTTTGCCCGGGAAGCTGGACAAGAGAAAGGGCTGGCTGGAGAGAGTTGGGTTAGTTCAGTTTCGGTTTTGGTCTGGGTGGTTGGAATTCAGGGAATCCCAAACTGGGAACTAAGTTTCGTGAAGCCCCAGAAGGACTCGATTGCGGGATCCTGCTTGTGCCTTCATGTTCTGCTGTATCTTTCGCTCCTGTTGTCCAATAAACTTTCTGTTTTACTGGCTGGCTGAGAGTAACTTTGAGTCCCAGGAAGAGGGGTGCAGGACTGGACTCCCCCACACTCCGTGACAGACCCTAAGCCCCTCAAGGACCCCTGCAGCCTGGATGTAGGTATCTGTGCCCCCCACCAAATACCTAAGACCTCCGGAGACCCCTCCAGCCTGAACTTAGTTATCGGAGCCGCCCACAAGCCCCCTAAGTCCCCCAGGTACCTATACAGCCAGGACATTTCTATCTGTGCCCTATAGGGACTCCATCAGCCCCCCGGGACACTCCAGTGTGCACGTAGGTATATGTGCCCCTCAGAAACCCCGTCACCCCCCAGGAACCCCTACAGCCTGGACGTAGGTATTTGTACCCCCACAACCCCACTAAACCCCCCGGGACAGCTACAATCTGGATGTAGATATCTGTGCCCCTCATGAAACCTCTGACCCCCCCTCCGGGACTGATACAGCATGGACATACGTATCTGTGCCCACCCAAACCCCTAAGACCCCCTGGTACCCGTACAGCCTGGACATAGGTATCTTGGGCAACCAAAAATCCCCTAAGACTCCCAGGATGCCTCCAGCTTGGATGTAGGTATCTATGCCCTCACTAACCCTCTAAGCCCCCCTGATACCACTAAAACCTGGATGTACGAATATGTGCCCCCCACGAACCCCCTAAGCCCCCCTGGGACCCCTAGAGCCTGGAGATTGGTATCTGTGCCCTCCCCCAAAACTCTCTAAGCCCCCCAGGGACCTCTACAGCCTGGTCGTAGGTAACTGTGCACCCCAAGGCCCCTAAGATCCCCCGGACCCCTATAGCCTGGATGTAGGTGTGATGGTGCTGCCCGTGGGAGCCAGCTGAGGTCACTCAGTCAGGGTGAACCGCAAACAAAACAGGACAGACAAATTCCAAACGCTGCTGGTTATTCCGATACTTAGATTTACCAAGCCAACACAAAACAGCTTCTGTAGTACCTCACTGGTTACTTAGGAGTTTAAGCCACGCAGTTCCCTTAAAGTACCCAGCCTCAGGCCTCTGTCCAGACACACCTGTCAGATATGATGATGATTCCTGAAAATCTTACTTCATCATGTTAAAGAAAAGATTCTTCTGATTCCAAAGGATCAGCTACCTACCCAGGTTCAATTATAACTTATATCTTACCTAAAATACATGCTATAGCCAATTCTTATTAACTAAACTAAAATTCATTAGAAAAGAAAAGAGACAGAGTGTTGATTAAAAGATTAATAGACATATCGACCTGAATTCAATTCTTGAGGTTCAGATACATAGTAGAGGTGAGCTTGTATTTGCCAAAAGTTCTTTTAGAAATAGTTCATAGGTTATAGTCCAATTTCCATATTCAGGGTGGCTCCAGTCAATGACTGGGGATCTCAATCCTTGTGGCTTCAGGTTTCCCCCTCTTGAAACCCAAAGCAGATCTGAGATGAAGAAGGATCGTGTCCCAGGGTTCTTATACATTTCCAGCAGCCTTTCGGCTTCAGAAGACAATAGGCTTAACTCTCCTTCCAAGCATCCTGGCAATTAGTACAGAGTAATTTATTCATTAAACAGTTCAGATACAGGTTACCACAACCTTCAAAGAGACACATAGACAATAATACTATTTCACTCAAGTATCATCATTAATGTTAATATTCCTTTTTTGCTCTTTGAATTAAAACTGTAGCAATAGACAAGATTTGTTTGCCTACATCACAAGACCTGAGCAAACATCTCCCCTTCTACCTCTAACAATGCAGACTTGCATTTCAAAGCTCTGCTCATTCACATATCTTGCTATCCAATTCTTAAGGTTCACCCATTGGTCAGCTCAGTCAGTGAGGTGAGTTAATTAACTCTTTCTGCCCCTGTCAGCTTTCAGTGAGATATTAGATTATACTTATAATGTCACAGTCGCGGTGAGTCAACTGCTGCAGCTCCCCGTAGACTCTGCATGTGTCTCCTACCGAGCTGGAGTACAGCAGTCGAGGGGAGAGCACTCGATGTGTTGCATCTACACTAGATGTGATATATCAACGCCAGCAGGATCGATCGCTGCCCACCGATTCGGCAGGTGGTATAGACATACCCCAAGTATCTGGTGATCGGAGCTGGACCCCGGATGGGGGACACATTGAAGGAACTTAGGAGCTAAGGTGCCTCTATTGTCAACTCTCAGGGCTGCTGTGGCTCAGAGGAGAGTGCTTGACTGCCTGGCAGGCTTAGGCTCCACAAGCCTGGGAGGCAGGAGAAGTGAAGCGGCCATGGTGTGCTCAGGGTGCTCGTGCTTGGAGCAGGGGGAGCTGGGGCGAGGGGGGGTGCCTCAGGGCAGAGCAGGGGAGTTGCCACAAGAGGGGAGCCTCAGGGTGGAGGAGAGGAGCTGCCATGGGTGGGGCACCTCAGGGTGGGGACGCAGGGGGGGCGGGTGCAAGGTGGAAGTTTAGCCTAGGGAGTGAATCATCCTTGCACCGGCCCTGCCCCATGCCCTACCTGCAGCCAGCCCTGCACCCCCTGCCCTGCCCTGCCCGCAGCCCTGCACGTTCTGCCCTAACCACACCAGCCACATCCTCCCTGACCTACTTGCAGCCAGCCCTGCAGCAAAGCCCCTGACAAACCCCCAGCCCTGTCTCCAGCCATCTCCTGCCACACCCCCCTGTGGCTCTGCCCAAAGCCAACCAGCCCCCCCACACACTCAGCCTGCACCAGCCCTGCACCCCCTGTCTGCAGCCAGCCCTGCATCCCCTGCCCTGTCTCCAGCCAAACCAATGCACCCCCCTGCCTGAAGCCAGCCAGCCCCGCACCCCTTACCCTGCCTGCAGCCAGACCCTACCTCCAGCCAGCCCCATGTCCACCGGTGCCCTGCACTACCCAGGGCAGTAACCCTGCACTGCTGCTTCAATGAGGGGGGCAGGGAGAAGCTGGGACCCACACATGTGCACACCCTAGGGTGACCAGACAGCAAGTGTGAAAAATCGGGACAGGGGGTGGGAGGTAATAGGATCCTAGATAAGAAAAAGACCCCAAAATTCGGACTGTCCCTATAAAATAAGGACATCTGGTCACCCTAGCACACCCCCAGGTCTCCTGAGTTCCATTGCTGGTTTTCCTATTGGTTCCACTGCTGGTTCTTTTCCTTTTCCTGGGGGACTTTGGGCAAGTTGCTCCCCCCTCTAGGGCTCTGTCCCCAGCAGTGAAATGGGGATTTCGTACTTTCCCGCTATTGGAAAGTGCTGGGGGAATCTCCCAGAAAAAGTTGCTCTGACAGTGCTAAGCAGCATCTGACCATTCAAGGTCAGAGCGCACTGCCCAGGAGGAGTGTTTGGCTATGGGGTTTCACTTCAGCCCAGTGTAGAGAGAGGGGCCCAGCCATGGAGTTTGGCTCAAGAAGACCAAGTCTTCAATTTGTTAAGGACGTTTTGAATATCAATCCTGTGCTCCAAAGTGATTGGTGTCAGTTGCAAATTTTAGAAGCATGGTCTCCACTGCATTTTTCAAATCATTCATGAAAATATTGTGTAGTACCGGACTCCAGACTGATGCCTGCTAGACCCACTAGGTACACCCTCTCCATTGGACAGCCAAATATGGAGAAGGGCTCCTGGAGTCTGGGCTTTCAACCAGCTCTGCACCCACATTACACTGATCGCAGCTGGACTGCATTTCCCTCGTTTGCTTGTGAGAATGTCCTACGAGACAGTGTCAAAAGCCTTAGTAACTGCAAGCTAGATCCCATCTACTGTTTACCCACCTCCACCAGGCCCGGAACCCTGCCGAAGAAGGAAAGAGGATTGGTTTGGAATGATTTTTTCTTGACAAATCCATGCTCACTCGTCCTAAGAACCAAATTATCCTGTAGGTGCTGTTGACAAACTGAGTGTTTAAGAATGTATTCCAGTATCTCTCCAGCTATGGCAGTCAGGCTAGCTAGTCTGTAAGTCCCAGGGGTCTCTTTGTTCCCCTTTGAAAGATAGGTCCTGTCTTGTTCATGGATGGGAAGATGTTCTTTTTCAGGGATCTCAGACGAAAACTGGGGCACAACACCTGGTTTGTTAAGGCCGCAATAAAGGAGGCAGGAACCTCTTCTCTCCTGCTGGGAAAGAACCCCAAGTACCTAAAAGATAGGGACTCACATCCTTGAAAGGGCTTTAAAAAGGCAGTGGTTAAAAAGTTTGGCCCCGACCATTTCTTGTTTCCACAGACTAGACACTTTAGCAAACTTTAGAATTGCTTGGTGCTAAAACACCGTGAAACTCCCCTTTCTTCTTCACAGAGGGCTTCAACACCCCTTCTCTCACTCAGGCTCACAACTGCCCAGAATTTGAGAACTGTTCCTGTTCCCATTGGACAAATGGGAGGAGCCTGAGGTACAGAGAAGGGAGGTGACCTACCCAAGGGCCTACACAGCAAGGCGGTGGCAGAGCTAGAAAGAGAAGCCGCCAGTCAGACTCCTGTTCTAACAGACAACAAATCCTCCAGAGGCAGGGATAGAGCTCAGGAATTGAGATGGTGGGAAAATTTCATTCCAACCGTTTCTGTCCGAAAATCCCATTCAGACTAAACCAGTTTGTTTCTAAGAATCATAAGTGAGATGGAAGTTCTTTGCAAAAAGATTTTGTCGCAAAACAAGAGCATCTCCTGTTTGTCACAGTGTGTTAAATTGTGTCATCACACACAAGGAGGAGACACTTAGATCTTGAAAATTAGATAAGATGCTTCAGTCTGAGCTAAGTCGTTGCTGCTCTTAACAATTCCAAAATAAAAAAATACAAATAAAAAAGACTGTTTCAGCTAATCTATTATGTCATAATCTGCTCTGAGTAAACGTGATGGGACACCTCATATTATGCACTACTCTTAGTGACACTCTCCAATGGATCCCCATCCTCCACCCACCATGAGGTAGGTAAGAGTGGATCATTATTATCCCTACTTGAAAGAGGGAGAAGCTAAGGCTGAGAAAGGAGAACTGACTTGTCTTAGGTCACACAGCCAGGCAGTGGCAGACTTGGGAATAGGACCCAAGAGCCCTGATTTTCAAACCAACCATCGGATCTTGAATTTCAGACATTGAATGACCTGAATAACGTGCTCTCAGATGAGCTCCAGACCAACAACAGTGCACAGTAATTATTCAGCAAGTATTTGAGGAGAACTGCAATGTTAGAGGGAATCATCAACTGCTCAGAGACAATTAATGCAGAGAAGCAACTAAATATGTCAAACATAGAACTGGTTCTGACTTATTTCCTTGTTCTTAAAAGAGAACAACATGGACCTGAGTCTCCTTCCTGTCAATAACCCCCTGCTCAGCCAATCAGGATAGAGACTGAGGATGGGAGGCTGAGGATTCTTACCAGAGAGCCCAAAAGATGGCCCAGGTGACTGCTGGGGATCACTGCCAAAGCACTATTTCAGTCCCACATTTTTGGGTGGATCTCTCACAGTGGGAGCTGCAGAGCACTCCCCCGCAACACACACACACACACAGAAGCACACCTGCTGGTATTGAGAGGGGAATAGGAAAATGGAGATAAGAAGCAAGAGAAGAAGAGAAAGGAGGGAAGGATGGATGGAGGAAAAGCTGAAACAAAAAGGACAAACCCTTATGTCCGCACTGATTCTAAGGGACAAAATCCCAGGT
>NC_066622.1:58979017-59066666 GCF_025201925.1 Gopherus flavomarginatus | reverse complement strand
ATTCCCAACATTCTGTTCCCTTTTTGCCGGCCGCTGCACACTGAGTGGATGTTTGCAGAGAACTATCCACAGTGACTCCAAGATCTCTCACTTGAGTGGCAACAGCTATTTGACATCCCATCGTTTTATATGTAGAGTTGAGATTGTGTTTGCCAATGTGCATCACTTTGCATTTATCAGCATTGAATTTCATCTGCCATTTTGTTGCCCTTTCACCTAGTTTTGTGAAATCTCTTTTTAGCTTCTCACAGGCTGCTTTGGACTTAACTGTCCTCTGTAGTTTTGGATCATCTGCAAATTTTGTCACCTCTCTGTTTAGCAGATCGTTTATCAATATGTTGACTAGTCCTCGTCCCAGTATAGACACCACTAGGTACGAGTTTGCATCCTGAAAACTGACCATTTATTCCTACCCTTTGTTTCCCAGCTTTTAACCAGTTATTGATCCATGTGAGGACCTTTCAGAGGTGAAAGTAAGCTGGTACGTTCTGGTATGGGGTACTGGCAAGAGCGGGTACGCTGTGCCAGGCCGGCCTGGCTTTCCTACTCTGGTGATTTAAAGGGCCCAGGGCTCCCTGCAGTGGCCGGAGCCCCAGGCCCTTTAAATCGCCTCCTGAGCACCACTGCCAGAGCCCTGGGACCTTTAAGTCACCTCCCAAGCCCTTCTGCTGGAGCCCCCGGGAGCATATCACTGCCATGGATACTGCTCTTCCTGCATTACGAACACAGAGCAGGGACGGTGGGAGCTTCCTTACAGTGGGGCGGGGGCACCGTTGTCTGAACTGTGGTGCTCTCGTGACACCCCTTCCCCAAGGAACCACACTCACACCATCCCTCCCCCTGAGGCCACACCCACAGAACACCTCTTCCTCCCAAGACTCCACCCTTCCCCCCCTCCATCACTTGTCCTAACAGCCGGTAAAGAGTGGTGGGGCCATGACCCCCTAACCCCCCTGTTCCAGCACACCTGACACAGAGCTAAGCAGGCCGCAGCATGCATGATTGACAGAGGCTGCTGTGCTGAGCTGAGCCAGTGAGGGAAGCAGGGGCTGATGTTGGGGCTGTCCCCTTCCCCCTGCCTCAGGACTGGTTGCTTGCAGCAGCTGTCTTAACTTAGAGACAGTGTGCCCACACACTCACTCACTCTTCCCCACCCACCCAAACACACTGCAGTTGAAAAGCAGCTGGCAATCTAGTAGGATTCCCATGGAACAATGGGATGGAGAAACCTGCATCATGTGATGCTGTACTGGCCCGTGAGGCATTGCAAACCCTTCCCAAAGCACCTGCAGCCAGTTGCACAGCTACCGACAGTGCACTGCTCTCTGTGGCCATCCTAGAGTCTAGCATGGATGTGCTCTGGTAAGACAAGAAGCATAGTGTGGACATGCAACCGGTGTTTAATTCAAACACTTTAAAGCCACATTCCCCAATAGTGTAGATATAGCTTGGGAGCGAGACAAGACCCAGCTCTGTTGAAACTAAATGACCACAGCTTCCTCCGTAGTTGACAGGATTTGAAGCTGCGTGGGGAAGACCCCAATAGATTCCTAATCCGTTGCCTTAACCACTCGGCCACAACTACTTGTTTGAGATGGGTCTCTCACTACACTCCAGTTCTGTTCTCACTGAGTGATCAATTCCAATTGTTCCCTCAAACCATTTTCCACAACACACTCATTGCTGTGCCATTGTGTAAGTGTGTCCATGGCTGAACTGAAAAAATTCCTGCTCATTTCCCTTCTGACTGGAGCATGAAGAGAGTGTGTTTGTGGTCAATGACGTTCCTGTAGATTGTTGTCCATTTCCTTCCTTGATCATTCAGACAGTTCCTTTACCATCATATCCCCCGCACATCAGGGATTGCAATAGCAGGGGGCAGGTTTTCTCTGGGGCACTGAGATTTGTCAGGGGGTTGGTGGCTCCTTTCTCTCCTCATCCTGGAGTAAACTCGGCTTTTTATTTCATCCTTGATGTTTCAAGGCACAACAACAGATGACCGAGGAAAGAGGTGAACAGGGCGGGCCTCAGGGGAGGGGCAGAGAGGTGAAGTGGTGGGCAGGGCTGGTCTTAAGGGTGGGGAAAAGAGGTGTAGGTGGTGGACAGGGCAGGTCAGGGGAGGGGATAGAGAGGTGTGAGTGCTGGGCAGGGCTGGTCTTTGGGGATGGGGCAGAGAGGTTTGGGCAGGGTGAGTCTCAGGGGAAGGGCAGAGAGGTGGGGGTAGAAGGCAGACCTTGGGGGTGGGGGTGGAGAGACACAAGGAAGCTTTCGGGGAGGAGAGGAGTGAGCAAAAGGTGGACCAGCAGGCCTCAGCCAAAGAGAAAGAGCAGGGGTGGGAAATGGCCAAATGAGAGTGAGAGCAGAGCACAGGTGGGGCCTCAGAGGGAGGAGAATGAGTCAAGGGGATGGAGTGGGCAGGGCTGCCCAGAGGATTCAGGGGGCCTGGGGCAAAACTATTTTGGTGGCTCCTTCCATTAAAAAAAGTTGCAATACTATAGAATAATATATTCTCATGTGATCCCTGCAGGGTCTGGGGCAAATTGCCCCACTTGCCCCCCCTCTGGGTGACCATGCCCTCAGCCTCTCCTCATAAGTCCCCTGCCCCCTAATCATTTTTGTTGCCCTCCCCTAGACTCTCTCCAATTTGTTTCTGTAGTGGGAGGGCAAAAACTGGACGCAGTGCTCCAGATGTGGCCTCACCAGTGCTGAATAGTGGGGAATAATCACTTCCCTCGATCTGCTGGCAATGCTCCTACTAATCCAGCCCAGCATGACCAGTTAGCCATATTGAATGCAGACCCAGCAATATTTGATCAATTGGTTACTGTCCATTCAGGAAGTTCTTTCCTACCAATTCATAAAGAATGAAGATGCTCTGAGCAGAGGGGATAGAGCTGTCCCGTCCATGTTGTTAATCCATCTCCCCGAGAGGTGGTAGCTACGTCACTGGGGGAAGCTATGTGGGTGGGTGTGCAAGCTATGGTGTCTCCATGTATCTATAAGTTTAATGAAACCCCATTTTTAAAAGCACTGTGGTCTGGGAAGAGAACAGGAGATCTCTGAGGCAGGGCCTGTCCTTCAAAATCTTTAAGATCACTGACTTACTTCCACAGCAATCGCGGGAGTGTAGCTCAGTGGTAGAGTGTTTGACTGCAGATCAAGTAGTCCGTGACTCTAATCCCAATGCCTCCTTATAAACCTCTCCTTTCAACAAAAATAATTGCATTTCCGTTATGTTGAGGAGTTCCACTGAATAGGGATCCCTGAAATGAATGGAAACACGCAATGTTTTCCTGTGCAAATGAATGAAAATCTAGCAAACATGTTCCGTCACTGAAATCAGTTCCAATCCTCTGAAGGATTAAAGAATCCTTATTATGGTTGCAGGAAAAAAACATCCCGATGTGCAGAAAGAATAGTAAATATGGCAGGCGACCAGCTTGGCTTAACAGTGAAATCCTTGCTGATCTTAAACACAAAATAGAAGCTTTCAAGAAATGGAAGATTGGACAAATGACCAGGGAGGGGTATAAAAATATTGCTCAGGCATCCAGGAGTGAAATCAGGAAGGCCAAATCACATTTGGAGTTGCAGCTAGCAAGAGATGTTAAAAGTAAGATGAAGGGTTTCTTCAGGTATGTTAGTAACATGAAAAAAGTCAAGGAAAGTGTGGGCCCCTTACTGAATGAGGGAGGTAACTTAGTGGACAGAGGCTGCAGAAATAGCTAATGTACTTAAAGCTTTTTTTGCCTCTGTCTTCACAAACAAGATCAGATCCCAGACTGCTACACTGGGCAGCACAGTGTGGGGAGAAGGTGACCAGCCCCCTGTGGAGAAAGAAGTGGTTCGGGACTATTTAGAAAACTGGAGATGAGCACATGTCCATGGGGCTGGATGTGCTGCATCCGAGGGTGCTAAAGGAGTTGGCGGATGTGATTGCAGAGCCATTGGCCATTATCTTTGAAAACTCATGGTGATCGGGGGAGGTCCAGGATGACTGGAAAAAGGCTACTGTAGTGCCCATCTATAAAAAGGGAAGAAGGAGGATCCAGGGAAGTACAGACCAGTCAGCTCACCTCTGTCCCTGGAAAAATCATGGAGCAGGTCCTCAAGGAATGAATTCTGAACCACTTAGAGGAGAGGAAAGTGATCAGGAACAGTCAGCATGGATTCACCAAGGGCAAGTCATGCCTGACTAACCTTATTGCCTTCTATGAGGAGGTAACTGGCTCTGTGGATGAGGGGAAAGCAGTGGATGTGTTATTCCTTGACTTTAGCAAAGCTTTTGATATGGTCTCCCACAGTATTCTTGCCAGCAAGTTAAAGAAGTATCGGCTGGATGAATGGACTGTAAGGTGGATAGAAAGCTGGCTAGATCATCAGGCTCAACGGGTAGTGATCAAAGGCTCCATGTCTAGTTGGCAGCCGGTTTCAAGCACAGTGCCCCAAGCGTCGGTCCTGGGGCTGGTTTTGTTCAATATCTTCATTGATGATCTGGAGGATGGTGTGGATTGCACCTTCAGCAAGTTTGCAGATGACACTAAACTGGGAGGAGTGGTAGATATGCTGGAGTGTAGGGATAGGATACGGAGGGACCTAGACAAATTGGAAGACTGAGCCAAAAGAAACCTGATGAAGTTCAACAAGGACAAGTGCAGAATCCTGCACTTAGGACGGAAGAATCCCATTCACTGTTACAGACTAGGGACCAAATGGCTAGGAAGCAGTTCTGCAGAAAAGGAGCTAGGGGTTACACTAGACGAGAAGCTGGCTATGAGTCAACAGTGTGCCCTTGTTGCCAAGAAGGCTAACGGCATTCTGGGCTGTACAAGTAGGGGCATTGCCAGCAGATCGAGGGATGTGATCATTCCTCTCTATTCAGCATTGTTGAAGCCTCATCTGGTGTACTGTGTCCAGTTTGGGGCCCGACACTACAAGAAGGATGTGAAAAAATTGGAAACAGTCCAGCAGAGGGCAACAAAAATGATCAGGGGTCTGAAGCGCATGACTAATGAGGAAATGCTAAGGGAACTGGGCTTGTTTAGTCTGAAGAAGAGAAGACTGAGGGGGGATTTGATAGCTGCTTTTAAGTACCTGAAAGGGGGTTCCAAAGAGGATGGATCTAGACTCTTCTCAGTGGTAGCAGATGAGAGAACAAGAAGTAATGGTCTCAAGTTGCAGTGGGGGAGGTTTAGCCTGGATATTAGGAAAAAACTTTTTCACTAGGAGGGTGGTGAAGCACTGGAATGGGATAGCTAGGGAGGTGGTGGAATCTCCTTCCTTAGAGGTTTTTAAGGTCAGGCTTGACAAAGCCCTGGCTGGGATGATTTAGTTGGGGATTGGTCCTGCTTTGAGCAGTGGATTGGACTAGATGACCTCCCGAGGTCCCTTCCAACCCTATATTCTATGATTATATGATTAAATGCTCTAATGGTCTCTTCTGGTCATAAAGTAAACTAATTTCTGAAAAACGGAGCGTAGCATTGGGAGCAGCATCTGATGTTTTACTGTCTAGCCGGCTTGCTGCCTAGAACGAACACTCCTTGAGTGGGGTGATCCACAGGGAGTAGCTCAAACCTCCAAAGTGCCTGGCCTGGGGCAGGACATTGGCACAGCAAGGGAGGGGTGTGGTAGTGACATCACAAAGGGCTTTTGCATGACCTCACACTATTGGTCAAAGGTGGTGGAGAGGTGGTGACCTCACAGAGAGATGCTGACATCATCCAGGCAGGACAGGGGCGAGGGGCCAGGGAAACCTCAGAGACCCCTGTGGCTTTGCTTCAACAAGTGTCCTTCTCCAGGTCTCTCCTTGAGGACTGATAGACCATTCAGGTTCACGTATGTGAGCCCCAGGAGGAACCTCTTTCGAGTTTTCTCCTTCCCTTGTAGTGATTTTACTAGAAAACAGCCATCCCTGTTTAGAAGGTAAGAGTCTCCTGGAGGTTTGAAACCTGTTCAGCCTGATCCATCTGGTGAGAGTTGAATTCTAGACATGGAAAACACGAGCTTTAGGAGGTAGAATTTTATTCCACACCTGGGATTTTGTCCCTTAGAATCAGTGGGGACATAAGGGTTTGTCCTTTTTGTTTCAGCTTTTCCTATATCCATCCTTCTCTCCTTTCTCTTCTCTTGCTTCGTTTCTCCTTTTTCCTATTCCCCTCCCAACACCAGCAGGTGTGCTTGTGTGTGTGTGTGTGTGTTGCGGGGGAGTGCTCTGCAGCCCCCACAGTGAGAGATCCACCCAAAAATGTGGGACTGAAATAGTGCTTGGGCAGTGATCCCCAGCAGTCACCTGGGCCATCTTTTGGGCTCTCTGGTAAGAATCCTCAGCCTCCCCTCCTCAGTCTCTACCCTGATTGGCTGAGCAGGGGGTTATTGACAGGGAGGAGACTCAGGTCCAGGTTGTTCTCTTTTAAGAACAAGGAAATAAATCAGAACCAGTTCTATGTTTGACAAATTTTGCTGCTTCTCTGCCTTAATGGTCTCTGAGCAGTTCATGATTCTCTCTAATATTGCAGTTCTCCTGAAATACTTGCTGAATAATTACTGTGCACTGTTGTTGGTCTGTAGCTCATCTGAGAGCACATTTTTCAGGTCATTCAATATCTGATATTCAAAATCGGATGGTTAGTTTGAAAATCAGGGCTCTTGGATCCTATTCCCAACTCTGCCTCTGACTGGCTATGTGATCTAAGACAAGTCAATTCTCCTTTCTCAGCCTTAGCTTCTCCTTTTTTCAAGTAGGGATAATAATGATCCACTCATACCTGCCTCATGGTTGGTGGAGGATGGGGATCCATTGGAGAGTGTTACTAGGATTAGTGCATAATATGAGCTGTCCTATCACGTTTACTCAGAGCAGATTATGACATAATAGATTAGCTGAAACAGTCTTTTTTATTTGCATTTTTTTATTTTGGAATTGTTAAGAGCAGCAACGACTTAGCTCAGACTGAAGCATCTTATCTAATTTTCAAGATCTAAGTGTCTTCTCTTTGTTTGTGACGAGACAATTTAACACACTGTTACAAACAGGAGATGCTTTTGTTTTGCAACAAAATCTTTTTGCAAAGAACTTCCATCTCACTTGTTATGATTCTGAGAAACAAACTGGTTTAGTCTGAATGGGATATTTGGACAGAAACGGTTGGAATGAAATTTTCCCACCATCTCAATTCCTCAGCTCTATCCCTGCCTCTGGGGGGATTTTTTGTCTATTAGAACAGGAGTCAGGACTGGTGGATTCTCTTTCTGGCTCTGTCACAGCCTTGCTGTGTAGGCCCTTGTGTAGGTCACCTCCCTTCTCTGTACCTCAGGCTCCTCCCATCTGTCCAATGGGAACAGGGACAGTTATAGACTCATAGACTCTAGGACTGGAAGGGACCTCGAGAGGTCATCGAGTCCAGTCCCCTGCCCTCATGGCAGGACCAAATACTGTCTAGACCATCCCTAATAGACATTTATCTAACCTACTCTTAAATATCTCCAGAGATAGAGATTCCACAACTTCCCTAGGCAATCTATTCCAGTGTTTAACTACCCTGACAGTTAGGAACTGTTTCCTAATGTCCAACCTAAATCTCCCTTGCTGCAGTTTAAGGCCATTGCTTCTTGTTCTATCATTGGAGGCTAAGGTGAACAAGTTTTCTCCCTCCTCCTGATGATACCCTTTTAGATACCTGAAAACTGCTATCATGTCCCCTCTCAGTCTTCTCTTTTCCAAACTAAACAAACCCAATTCCTTCAGCCTTCCTTCATAGGTCATGTTCTCAAGACCTTTAATCATTCTTGTTGTTCTTCTCTGGACCCTCTCCAGTTTCTCCACATCTTTCTTGAAATGCGGTGTCCAGAACTGGACACAATACTCCAGTTGAGGCCTAACCAGTGCAGAGTAAAGCGGAAGAATGGCTTCTCGTGTCTTGTTTACAACACACTTGTTAATGCATCCCAGAATCACGTTTGCTTTTTTTGCAATAGTATCACACTGTTGACTCATATTAAGCTTGTGGTCCACTATGAGCCCTAGATCTCTTTCTGCCATACTCCTTCCTAGACAGTCTCTTCCCATTCTGTATGTGTGAAACTGATTGTTCCTTCCTAAGTGGAGCACTTTGCATTTATCTTTATTGAACTTCATCCTGTTTACCTCAGACCATTTCTCCAATTTGTCCAGATCAGTTTGAATTTTGACCCTGTCCTCCAAAGCAGTTGCAATCCCTCCCAGTTTGGTATCGTCCGCAAACTTAATAAGAGTACTTTATGTGCCAACATCTAAATCGTTCATGAAGATATTGAACTGAACCGGTCCCAAAACAGACCCCTGCGAAACTCCACTTGTTATACCTTTCCAGCAGGATTGGGAGCCATTAATAACTACTCTCTGAGTAAGGTTATCCAGCCAGTTATGCACTCACCTTATAGTAGCCGCATCTAAATTGTACTTTCCTAGTTTATCTATAAGAATATCATGCGAGACCGTATCAAATGCCTTACTAAAGTCTAGGTATATCACATCCACCTCTTCTCCCTTATCCACAAGGCTCGTTATCCTATCAAAGAACGCTATCAGATTAGTTTAACATGATTTGTTCTTTACAAATCCATGCTGTCTATTCCCTATCAACTTACCACCTTCCAAGCGTTTGCAGATGATTTCTTTAATTACCTGCTCCATTATCTTCCCTGGCGCAGAAGTTAAACTAACAGGTCTGTAGTTTCCTGGGTTGTTTTTATTTCCCTTTTTATAGATGGGCACTATATTTTCCCCCTTCTCCCACGATTTCCCAAAGATAATAGCTAGAGGCTCAGATACCTCCTCTATTAAATCCTTGAGTATTCTAGGATGCATTTCATCAGGCCCTGGTGACTTGCAGGCATCTAACTTTTCTAAGTGATTTTTTACTTGCTCTTTTTTTATTTTATCTTCTAAATCTACCCTCTTCCCGTAAGCATTCACTGTATTAGACATTCCTTCAGACTTCTCAGTGAAGACCGAAACAAAGAAGTCATTAAGCATCTCTGCCATTTCCAAGTCTCCTGTCACTGTTTCTCCCTCCTTACTGAGCAGTGGGCCTACCCTGTCCTTGGTCTTCCTCTTGCTTCTAATGTATTGATAAAAAGTCTTCTTGTTTCCCTTTATTCCCATAGTTAGTTTGAGCTCATTTTGTGCCTTTGCCTTTCTTATCTTGCCTCTGCATTCCTGTGTTATTTGCCTATATTCATCCTTTGTAATCTGACCTAGTTTCCATTTTTTATATGACGCCTTTTTATTTTGTAGGTCAGGCAAGATCTCTTGGTTTAGCCAAGGTGGTCTTTTGCCACATTTTCTATCTTTCCTAACTATCGGAATAGCTTGCTTTTGGGCCCTTAATAGCATCCCTTTTAAAAACTGCCAACTCTCCTCAGTTGTTTTTCCCCTCAGTCTTGATGCCCATGGGACCTTACCTATCAGCTCTCTGAGCTTACCAAAATCCGCCTTCCTGAAATCCATTGTCTCTATTTTGCTGTACTCCCTTCTACCCTTCCTTAGATTTGCAAACTCTATGATTTCATGATCACTTTCACCCAAGCTTCCTTCTACTTTCAAATTCTCAACAAGTTCCTCCCTATTTGTTAAAATCAAGTCTAGAACAGCTTCCCCCCCAGTAGCTTTTTCAACTTTCTGAAATAAAAAGTTGTCTGCAATGCAGTCCAGGAACTTAGTGGATAGTCTGTGCCCTGCAGTGATATTTTCCCAACATATATCTGGATAGTTGAAGTCCCCCATCACCACCAAATCTTGGGCTTTGGATGATTTTGTTAGTAGTTTAAAAAAAGCCTCATCCACCTCTTCCACCTGGTTAGGTGGCCTGTAGTAGACTCCTAGCACGACATCACCCTTGTTTTTTACCCCTTTTATCCTGACCCAGAGACTCTCAACACTTCTGTCTCCTATGTCCATCTCCACCTCAGTCCAAGTGTGTACATTTTTAATATATAAGGCAACACCTCCTCCATTTTTCCCCTGTCTATCCTTCCTGAGCAAACTATACCCATCCACTGTCCATGGCTGAACTGCAAGAATTCCTGCTCATTTCCCTTCCGGCTGGAGCATGAGGAGGGTGTTTTTGTGGTCAATTACGTTCCTGTAGATTGTTGTCCATTTCCTGCCTTGATCATTCAGACAGTTCCTTTACCATCATAACCCCAGCACATCAGGGATTGCTATAGCAGAAGGTAGGTTTTCTCCTGGGCACTGAGCTTTTCTAGGGGATTGGTGGCTCATTTCTTCCTCACCCTGGAGTAAACTCAGCTATTTATTCCATCCTTGATGTTTCAAATCATAACAAGAGATGACCGAGAAAAGAGGTGAACAGGGCGGGTCTTAGGGGAGGGGCAGAGAGGTGTGGGTGGTGGACAGGGCAGGACAAGGGAGGGGGTAGAGAGGTGTGAGTGCTGGGCAGGGTGGGTCTCAGGGGAGAAGCAGAGAGGCGCAAGTGGTGGGCAGGGCTGGTCTCATGGGCGGGGCAGAGAGGTGTGGGTGGTGGTCAGGGCAGGTCAGGGGAGGGAATAGAGAGGTGTGAGTGCTGGGCAGGGTGGGTCTCAGGGGAGAAGCAGAGGGCGCAAGTGGTGGGCAGGGCTGGTCTTAGGGGAGGGGGGAGAGAGGTTTGGGCAGGGTGAGTCTCAGGGGAAGGGCAGAGAGGTGGAGGCAGCAGACAGGCCTTGGGGTAGGGGGTGGAGAGGCACAAGGAGACCTTCGAGCAGGAGAGGAGCAAGCGAAAGGGGCACCTTACGTGGTCCACTGCCGACTGCCCTGTCTCTCTGTGGGATTCTGCTTCCCCCTTCCCCACGAACTGCTCAGCTCGGTCCACCAGCTGCTCTGCTCCACCAACCGACTTGTGGTCTGTTCCAGCTATCCCTAAAAACATCTCAGCTCACCTCAGTCCATGGGCCACCCCAACCATCCAGCAAACTACTTCTCTCCATTAGGTGTTCTGCTCTGCAATATAGTTTCAGACTCCCCCACTAGCTAATACAGCTATTTAACAAATTCAACCCAGGAATCTACAACTTCAATTCTTAGGGGACTCAAAAATCAGCTTTGCTATTCAACTGCTAAAAGAGAAGAAAATGTAATTGGTGTTTTTGGTTTTTTTGGTTCATTGAAAGAGCCCTCTCCCTTGTCTAGCGAGTGCCACTCAATTGATGTTGAGAATCTCTGTCTCAAAACAGTTTCACAGTTCCTCATCCACACAATCAGGGTGACAGCACTCCACATCTCACACCCCAACAACACCCCAAATAAACTGGGGATACCACAGCTGCCAAAGCAACCATCCCAGGCTGCCGTGGCTGTGTCAGGCGGGGTGGGTGTGCCTATGCAAACACAATCAGTCTCTGAAATTCTTTTCCACACTTGCCATAATTCACCACCAGATGTCAATGTAGAGTTCATCCTGCTTCTGCTTACATAGGTATCTGTGCACTTCCACAACCCCTTAACCCAACCGGGACCCATCTAGCCTGGATAAAGGTATCTGTGCTCCCGGCAAACCTCTAAACCCCCCAGGGGACCCACAAGCCCAGATGTAGGCATCTGTACGCCCCACACACCCCCTAAGACCCACAGGACCCCTCCAGCCTGTAGGTAGGTATCTGTGACCCCCAGAGCCCCAGAAAGACCCTTGGGACCCCTACAGCATGGATGTTTGTATCTGTGACCCCCACAAACCTCCTAAGCTACCCAGGGCACCCTACAATTGGGACATAGGTATCTGTTCCCCCCCCAACACACCTAATCCCCCCCAGGACCCCTCCAGCCTAAACATAGGTATCTCTGACCCAACGAATCCCCTAAACCACAACGGGACCCTTCCAGCATGGACATAGGTATCTGTGCCCCCACAACCCTCCTAAGACCGCCAAAACCCCTCCAGCCTAGATGCAGGTATCTGTGCCCCCCACAAACCCCCTAGGCCATAATGGGACCTCTCCAGCCTCGACATAGCTATCTGAGCTCCCCACAACCCCCCTAATCCCTCCGGAACCCCTCTAGCCTAGACACAGGTATCTGTGCCGAACACGAACCCCCAAAGGCCCCCAGGACCCCTCTTGCCTGGATGAAGGTATCTGTGCCCTCACAACCCCATAAGATCCCCCCTCAGGATCCCTATAGCCTGGACGTAGGTATCTGTGCACCCTCACGAACCCACTGATCCTCCCAGCGACACCTACAGCATGCACATAGGTATCTGTACCCCAAAATGCCCTAAAGCAACCCTGGGACACCTACAGCCTCGAAATAGGTATCTGTGCCCCTCCATAACTCCCTATTACTGCCAGAACCCCTCCAGCCTGGATGTAGATATTTGTGACCTCCAGGAACCCCCTAAGCCCTCCCCAGGACTTCTGCAGCCTGGACATAGGTATCTCTGCCCCCCACAAACCCCCTAAGACCCATAGAGACCCCACCAGCCTGGTTGTAGGTGTGTGTATGCCACACAAACCCCCTAAGCTCCCCAGGGCCCCCTCCAACCTGGATGTAGGTATGTGCATAACCACAACCCCTTAAGTCCCCCAAGGACCCCTCCAGACCATACATAGGTTTCTGTGCCCCTCATCAACTCCCTAAACCCCCAGGGACCACTACAGCCTGGACGTATGTTCCTGTGCTCACCACAACCCTAAGCCGTCCAGTGACCTCTCCAGCCAAGACATAGATATTTGTGTCCCCCATGAAGTCCCTAATCCCCACCGGAATGCCTCCAGAATGGATGTAGCTATCTGTGCCCCCCCACGACCTTTAAGCCCCCCAGGGATCTCTACAGCCTCTACATAGGTGTTATGCTTTGTGCATTACCCTGCGTGGCCACACGGTGTTACTTTTCCTGTATGAGAGAAATGCTCTGTGCATTACCCTGAGTGGCCACACGGTGTCACTGTTGCTCCATGCGGGAAATGCTCTGGGCATTACTGTGATGGAGTAGGGACTGTCTGTGTTGGGGATGGGAGAGCAGCGGGTGATTTTAGGACCGGACACATGCTCAGCCTCTAACCTGAGCTAGGCAGGGGGGAGGGGTCAGCACCTTTGCCCGGGAAGCTGGACACAGGAAGGGACCGGCTGGAGGGAGCTGGGTTAGTTCAGTTTCCATTTTGGTCTGGGTGGTTGAAATTCAGGGGATCCCAAACTGGGAACTAAGTTTCCTGAACCCCCAAAAGGACTCGATTGCGGGGTCCAGCTTGTGCCTCCAAGCTCTGCTGTATCCTTCACTCCTGCTGTCCAATAAACCTTCTGTTTTACTGGCTGGCTGAGAGTCACTGTGAATCCCAGGAAGTGGGGTGCAGGACCGGACTCTCCCACAAGCTGTGACAGACTCAAAGCCAGTACGGGACCCCTGCAGCCTGGTCATATTTATCTGTGCCTGCCACCAAACACCTAAGAACCCCGGAGACCCCTCCAGCCTGAACTTAGGTATCTGTGCCCCCCACAACCCCCCTAAGCCCCTCAGGGACCTAAACAGCCAGGACATTGGTATCTGTACCCCATATAGACTCCAGAAGCCCACCAGGACACTCCAGTTTGCATATAGGTATATGTGCCCCTCAGAAACCTACTAATACCCAAGGAACCCCTACAGCCTGGACGTAGGTATTTGTACCCCCACAACTCCCCTAACCCCCCAGGGACATCTATAATCTGGACGTAGATCTCTGTGCCCATCATGAAACCTCTAACCCCCCTGGGACCGATACAGCCTGGACATATGTATCTGTGCCCACCCGAACCCCTAAGACCCCCTGGTACCCCTACAGTCTGGACATAGGTATCTTGGGCCCCCACAAATCTCCTAAGACTCCTAGGATGCCTCCAGCCTAGATGTAGGTATCTATGGCCCCACTAACCCTCTAAGCCCCCCGGTACCACTACAGCCTTGATGTAGGAATATGTGCCCCCCACGACCCCCCTAAGGACCCCTAGAACCTGGAGATTGGTATCTGTGTCCCCCCCAAAACTCTCTAAGCCCCCCGGGGACCCGTACGGCCTGGATTTAGGTATCTGTGCACCCAAGGCCGCTAAGATCCCCCAGATCCCTACAGCCTGGATGTAGGTGTGAAGGTGCTGCCCATGGGAGCCAGGTGAGGTCACTCAATCAGGGTGAACTGCAAACAAAACAGGGCAAACAAATCCCAAACGCTGCTGGTTATTTCAATACTTAGATTTACCAAGCCAGCACAAAACAGCTTTTGTACTACCTCACCGGTTACTTAGAAATTTAAACCACGCAGTTCCCTTAAAGTACCCAGCCTCAGGCCTCCATCCAGACACACCTGTCAGATATGATAGAGTACAGCAGTTGGCAGGAGAGCACTCGATGTGTTGCATCTACTCTAGACGCAATATATCGACCTCCGGCTCGATCGATCGCTGTCCACCGATTCGGCAGCTGGTATAGACATACCCCGAGTATTTGGAGATCGGAGGTGAATCCTGGATGCGGACACACTGAAAGAACTCAGGGGTTAAGGTGCCTCTATTGTCAACTCTCAGGGCTGCTGTGGCTCAGAGGAGGGTGCTTGACTCCTGGCAAGCTTAGGCACCGCAAGCTTGGGAGGCAGGAGAAGTGAAGCATCCATGGCGTACTCGGGGTACTCATGCTCAGAGCAGGGGTGAGCTGGGGCAAAGGGGGGTGCCACAGGGCAGAGCGGGGAGGTTGCCACAAGAGGGGCACCTCAGGGTGGAGGGGGGGAGCTGCCACGGGTGGGGCGCCTCAGGGTGGGGGTGCAGGGGGGGAGGGCGCAAGATTGAAGTTTCGCCTAGGGTATGAAACATCCTCGCACCGGCCCTGCCCCATTCCCTGCCTGCAGCCAACCCTGCACCCCCTGCCCTGCCCTGCCCGCAGCCAGCCTCTCTCTCCAGCCAGCCCTGCAACTTCTGCCCTGCCCACACAGCCACATCCTCCCTGCCCTGCCTGCAGTCAGCCCTGCAGCCAGCCTGACACATCCCCTGCCCTGTCTCCAGCCAACTCCTGCCACACTCCCCTGTGGCCCTGCCCAAAGCCAGCCAGCCCCCACACACCCCCAGCCTGCACCAGCCCTGCACGCCCTGTCTGCAGCCAGCCCCGCACACCCTGCCTTGTCTCCAGCCAACCTCTGATGCACCCCCCGCCTGAGGCCAGCCAGCCCCTCATCCCTTGCCCTGCCTGCAGCCAGACCCTACCTCCAGCTAACTCCATGTCCACCGGTGCCCTGCAGTTCCCAGGGCAGTAACCCTGCACATCTGCTTCAATGAGGGGGGCAGGGAGCAGCTGGGACCCACACATGTGCACACCCTACGGTGACCAGACAGCAAATATGAAAAATAGGGACGGGGTGGGGAGTAATAGGATCCTAAATAAGAAAAAGACCCCAAAATTGGAACTGTCCCTATAAAATCGGAACATCTGGTCACCCTAGCACACCCCCAGGACTCCTGAGTTCCATTGCTGGGTTTCCTGTTGATTCCACTCCTGGTTGTTTTCCTTTTCCTCGGGGACTTTGGGCAAGTTGCTCCCCACTCTAGGGCTCTGTCCCCAGCAGTCAAATGGGGATTTCATATTTTCCCGCTATTGGAAAGTGCTGGGAGAATCTCCCAGCCAAAGCTGCTCTGACAGTGCTAAGCAGAATCTGACCATTCAAGGGAGGAGCTCACTGCCCAGGAGGAGTGTTTGGCTCAGGGTTTCACTTCAGCCCCGTGTAGAGTGAGGGGCCCAACCATGGAGTTTGTCTCAAGAAGACCAAGTCTCCAATTTGTTAAGGGCGTATTGAATTCCAATCCTGTGCTCCTAAGTGCTTGATGTCAGCTACAAATTTTAGAAGCATGGTCTCCACTGCATTTTCCAAATCATTCATGAAAATATTGAATAGTACCGGACCGTGGACTGATCTCTGCTGGACCCACTAGGTACACCCTCTCCGTTGGACAGCCAAATCTGGAGAAGGGCTCCTGGAGTCTGGGCTTTCAACCAGCTCTGCACCCACATTACATTGATTGCAGCTGGACTGTATTTTCCTCATTCGCTTGTGAGAATGTCCTGCGGGACTGTGTGAAAAGCCTTAGTAACCCCAAGCTAGATCCCATCTACTGTTTACCCACCTCCACCAGGCCCGGAACCCTGCCAAAGAAGGAAAGAGGATTCATTTGGAATGATTTGTTCTTGACAAATCCATGCTCACTATTCCTAAGAACCAAATGATCCTGTAGGTGCTGCTGACAAACTGAGTGTTTAAGAATGTATTGCAGGATCTCTCCAGCTGTGGCAGTGAGGCTAGCTAGTCTGTAAGTCCCAGGGGTCTCTTTGTTCCCCTTTTAGAGAAAGGTCCTGTCTTCTTTATGGATGGGAAGATGTTCTTTTTCAGGGATCTCAGACGAGAACTGGGACAGAAAACCTGGTTTGTTAAGGCCACAAAAATGGAGGAAGGAACCTCTTCTCCCCTGCTGGCAAAGAACCCCAGGTACCTAAAAGACAGGGACTCACATCCCTGAATGGGCTTTAAAAAAGGCACTGGTTAAAGATTGGCCTCAGTCATTTCTTGTTTCCACAGACTAGACATTTTAGCAAACTTTAGAATTCCTTGGTGCTGAACACTGTGAAACTCCCCTTTCTCCTTCACAGAGAGCTTTAACACCCCTTCTCTCACTCAGGCTCACAACTGCTCAGAGTTCGAGAACTGTCCCTGTTCCCATTGGGAAGATGGGAGGAGCCTGAGGTCCAGAGAAGGGAAGTGACCTACCCAAGCACCTACACAGCAAGGCGCTGGCAGAGCCAGAAAGAGAAGCCACCAGTCCCGACTCCTGTTCTAACAGAAGGTAAACCACCCCCGAGGAAGGGATAAAGCCCAGGAATCGAGATGGTGGAGAAATTTCATTCAAACCGTTTCTGTCTGAAAATCCCATTCAGACTAAACCTGCTTGTTTCTCAGAATTATAACAAGTGGGATGAAAGTTCTTTGCAAAAATATTGTGTTGCAAAACAAAAGCATCTCCTGTTCATCACAGTGTGTTAAATTGTCTCTTCGCACACAATGAGGAGACACTTAGATCTCAAACATTATATAAGATGCTTCAGTCTGAGCTAAGTCGTTGCTGATCTTAACAATTTCAAAATAAAAAAATACAAATAAAATATACTATTTCAGCTATTCTATTATGTGTTAATCTGCTCTGAGTAAACGTGATAGGACACCTCATATTATGCCCTACTCCTAGTGACGCTCTCCAATAGATCCCCATCCTCCATCCACCGTGAGGTAGGTAAGAGCGGATCATTATTATCCCTACTTGAAAGAAGGAGAAGCTAAGGCTGAGAAAGGAGAATTGACTTGTCTTAGGTCACACAGCCAGGCAGTGGCAGAGTTGGGAATAGGACCCAGGAGCCCTGATTTTCAAACTAACCATCGGATCTTGAATTTCAGACACTGAATGACCTGAATAAAGTACTCTCAGATGAGCTCCAGACCAACAACAGTGCACAGTAATTATTCAGCAAGTATTTCAGGAGAACTGCAATGTTACAGAGAATCATGAACTGCTCAGAGACCATTAATGCAGAGAAGCAGCAAAATTCATCAAACATAGAACTGGTTCTGACTTATTACCTTGGTCTTAAAAGAGACCAACATGGACCTGAGTCTCCTTCCTGTCAATAACCCCTTGCTCAGCCAATCAGAGTAGAGACTGAGGCTGAAGGTTCTCATCAGAGATCCCAAAAGATGTCCCATGTCACTGCTGGGGATCACTGCCTGAGCACTAGTTCAGCCCCACGTTTTTGGGTGGAACTCCCACAGTGGGATCTGCAAAGCACTCGCCCACAACACACACACACACACACACACACACACACACACACACACACACACACACACACATACACACCCCTCCTTCCTGGTGTTGGGAGGGGAACAGGAGAAAGGACAAAAGAAACAAGAGACGAAGAGACAGGAGGGAGGGAGGGATGGAGGAAAAGGTGAAACCAGAATGTCCCCATGATTCTAAGGGACAAAATCCAAGGTGCACAATAAAATTCTGCCTCCTTATCACGTGTTTTCCATGCTTAGAATTCAACTCTCACTATATGGATCAGACTGAACAGGTTTCAAATCTCAATGAGGCTCTTACCTTCTAAACAGGGACGGCTGTTTTCTAGTAAAATCACTAAAAGGGAAGGATAAAACTCAAAAGAGGTTCCTCCTGGCGCTCACGTCTGTGAACCCGAATACTCTCTCAGTCCTCAAAGAGAGACCTGGAGAAGGAGACTTGCTGAAGCAAAGCCACAGGGCTCTCTGAGGTTTCCCTGGCCCCTCACCCCTGTCCTGCCTGGCTGATGTCAGCATCTCTCTGTGAGGTCACCACCCTCCCACCACCTTGGACCAATATTCTGAGGTCCTGCAAAGGCCTTTGTGATGTCACTGCCACACTCCTCCCTTGCTGTGCCAATGTCCTGCCCCTGGCCCTACACTTTGGAGGTTTGAGATACTCCTTGTGGATTACCCTACTCAAGGAGCGTTCGTTCTAGGCAGCAAGCCGGCTAGACAGGAAAACATCAGACGCTGCTCCCAATGCTAAACTCAGTTTTTCAGAAATTAGTTGACTTTATTGCCAGAAGAGACCATTAGAGCATCTGATCTGACCAGCTGCATATCACAAGCCTCCTGTATAACACAATAGCTACTTTTGGGGCAAACACATTCCAGAAAGGCATCTAGTCTTCATTGAATGACATCAGGAGATGCTGAATCCACCACTTTCCTTGATAGCTTGTTCCTGTGGTGAATCATCCTCACTGTTGACTATTTGGGGCTTAGTTGTAACATGAATTTGTCTATTTTCACCTTCCAATCATTGGGTCTTATTATGTCTTTCTCTGCTCGATTAAAGAGCCCTTTAACACCCAATCTTTTTTCTCCATTAAGGCACTTCAACACTTCAATGAACTCACCTTTCAATCGTCTTTTGAAAAGCTAAACAGGTTGAGCTCTTTCAATAGCTCACTAGAAGGCATTTTTCTCCAGCCCTCATAACATTTGGTGGCTCTTTGCTGCCCCAGCTCCAATTTCACAACATCTTTTTCAAATGAGGACACCAAAACTGGAGGCAGTTTAAAGGTTGTATAAAGGTTACATTAAATAGGTTGCAGAGGAGTTCTTTTTAAATTAAGGCTTTTGTTGCTAAAAATTTTGTCACTCAGGTGAGAAAAAACACTCCCCGAATGCCAAAATTTGAGCCATGCAAAGCAGCAGTGTGAACAGTGCTTCGTTGGTGGAGCTGTGCTCCTGGTGACGATGCTCCTGCCCCCCGTTGCAGTGGTTTGGTTTTGTTGCCAGGGAAGCTCTCTCAGAGTGATAAGGATGGCCACACAGAGCACCATACAACAGCACGGTTAGAGTGGCACAGCTGCACCATGGTAAGGTGCGCAGTGTAGACACAGCCTCATAGCTGGGGGAACGCAGACAGGCGCTGAGGAGCACAGGGTTCACACAGAGACATCCGTTAGGAGAGGAACTATTCACAGGGATTCTCTATAGCCTAGTAAGGAGGAGAGGATGGAAGATGATAATGTACAGGTAGGATCTGATCAGAAACAGTGAAATGAAAGTCTCCCTCAATTACATTACGTAATAGCAGACAGCTAAAATGGAACACATTTTATAAGTGCTTAAATACAAATGCTAAATGTCTAAGTAATAAGACGGGTGAATTTGAGTGCCTGGTACTGAGTGACGATATTGATAGAATAGGCATCACAGAAACCCCTGCACCCCCTCCTGCGCCCATGTGGGGACACTGACCTGTGTGCATGGAGCAGCTGGTATTGCTGCCCCCCACTCCTCCCTGGAACGCTGCTCCTCCACGCACCCCTAGGGGCTGTGGTATGTGGGGGCAAGAAGCGAGATCATCCGAGCTCCCTGCATCCAGGTCACTTTCCTCAACTGGGCTGCATAAGGGGAGGGCAGAGAGCAGCAGCTTCTGATTCTCCCCTCACAGCACAGCCCAGGTGGGGAAAGTGACCAGGACGCATGGAGCACATAGTGCTGCTCCTCGCTCCCCCCCAACCCTCTATGGGGCCACAGAGGAACGTTGGGGGTGGGTGAGCTGTATCTTTGTGTCACCACTTGCCCCTCCCCCCACAATGCTCCTCCACCGGGTACATGCAGGGAGAAATGTGGGGGTCCCCCCAGGAAGCTGTGTCTGACACTACACCCGCAGCGTGCACCTTTGCACTGCTGCATGCTGCCCGAGTGCCCCGGCTCATTTGGACCCCTGGAAAAGTCTCCCCCATATCGGCCCTAGGGCTGGAGGACCTCCCACTCCCCGCTATGGCCCAGGGGCTACAGAGCTTCTCTGGTCTCAGGGCTCCAGTGCGGGGAGGGGGAGTAAATGAGTGAGCAGGGTGGGGCCAGTGGGAAAGGAGTGGAAAAGAGGTGACTAGTGGATGGGGCCATGGGTGGAAAGGTTGAAAGAGGGCAAGGCCACAGACAGAAGAGGGTTTGGGGCCATGGTTCTTGTGCTGGGACCCCTGCACTTGTTCTCCATTTCCCTGGGCTTTGGCATCATTAGCCCCTGCTTAGCGAGTAGGGTTCAGTGGTCCCTGTAATGTGGGGCATGACTCCTAGAGGGACACAGAGGAACATTCATGGGGGTACCTTAGGGCCTGAGCCAGTCCCCATGGAGGGCAGGGAGGGAGCACGACTCAGCCCCACTCTGTCCCAGCTCTTCCCCAACCCCACCCTCAGCCTGAGACTCTGGCTCCCAGCCCGGCCTCGACCAATACTAGTCTGTTTGGAGACTTTGATTTGAATATATTATTATTATTCTCTTCTGATTTATTTCGGTTCAGTGTTTGTCCTCCAGATGTGTTTCCAGGTGTTGAGTTGTGGGGGAGAGAGGCCAACTCATGATGTCTCTTCCCCTTTTTCATAGTTTCTTCCAACTTGCTAGGAAGTACCTTTGCTAGGATGTGAGTCAAGCAGTGTCCATTGTCACTGTACTATCTCGGAGAAGTCTGCATTGTACACAGTTCCTGGGATAGTCCTTGGGAATGTGGATCCCTTTTAATGGGCCAGCAGCGAGTCTGGCTCCTCCATTGTCACACCTGAAAGGCTGGTGGTGGGCATTTCGCAACCTCATAATATATCTCAGTAACACACACAGAGCAAACTTCATAACTTCCCAACCAATGCTACACACACAGTCCAACACAATATTAGTGTTCAACAGATCAAGACTTTTGAAATGATACCTCACCAGGCAGACTTTGTACAAACCGTATCATCATTATATGAGAGTGGTGAATATGGGGCTTCCGGGTAGTGCTTTGAGCACAGCGTGCCACACCAGGGCTGACATTGCAATGGAGACGTACCCGTAGAGTCTTTCTCTCCTGGGATAAAGATGGCAGCATGGCCGGCCTGGGTCATCTGACTTGGGCCCATGGAGCTAAAGCTGAGGGGCTAAAAACTGTGGTCCGGATATTTGTGTTCACACTGAAGCCTGGGTTCAGAAACCCTCACCCCTCCTGGGGTTTCAGAGGTTGGGCTCAATCCCATCTGTCTGCACTGTAATTTTATAGCCTTGCAGCCCAAGCCCCATAAACCTGAGTCAGCTGGCCGGGCTTTGAGGCAGGTGCCCTGAGTGTGTTAATCGCAGCGTAGACATAACATTAGGCTACGTCTCCAGTGCAATGAAACACCCACGGCTGGCCCAGGTCACATTAATCAGGGTCATGCGGCTTGGTCTTTAGTAAAGTTGCAGTGTCTGTGTCTCGGCTCAGGGACAGTCCACTGCTCTAGGAGCCCAGAAGTTTGGGAGGGAGTTTAGCAAGTGGAAATGGTAGAACTGCATTGAGGGGACTGGACCACTGACCTACCAGCTCTTAACACCCAAACTTTCAGTAACTCTATTAGCAGTGCCTGTGAGTGTAATTTAAACCATAAGAAAAGCCACACTGGGCTAGAACAAAGGTCCATCTAGCTCTGAATCTTGTTTTCTGACAGTTGCTAACACCAGGTGCCCCAAAAGGTACTCAACCAAGCACCACTAGGAGTTGAACCAAGGATCTCCTGTTTACAAAACAGGTGTTGTAACTAGTTAAGCCATGGTGCCTGCTGTTACTTAAAGCATCGTGTCTGCCCACACCTGACTCTGCCAATCCCCATTGAGCCCTGATAAACTTTTCTCATGTTTGGATTCTGTAAAGCAGAGGAGCAAGGGACGGTTTACTCCCAAGGTGTGTGAGTGTTTATTTGGACAGGTCTACGCTACAAAATTAGGTTGGTGTAACTACATTACTTATATGTATAAAAAATGTACACTCCCCCAAGCAATGCAGTTATAGCAAACCAATGCCGGTGTAGCTAGCAGCTCAGCTGTCAGAACGTTCTGGAGCTATGAAAGGGGAGGGGCCCAGCCTCTGTAGCAGGAATGCAGGGCAGGCGAGTTCACGGCGGGCATCGTGGGATACTGGAGGAGGCCAGTTATGGTGATATAATGAACAGCAGCATTTACACTGACAATTTGTCGCTTTAAGTTTGCTGCAAAAAGCTCTAGGCCTCTTGTCCAGGTTGGGATTGAGGGGCACTGGGAATAGGAGGGCTGTGGGTTGGGACAGAGGGGAAGGGTGCCGAGAGAGGGAGCGTTGTGTGTTTTTCACACACCTAATGTTAAAATAACTTTGTAGTGCAGACCTGGCCAAAGATTTACGCACACACAGCTTGCAAAGAAAATGTCACCTGCTCATCTGCTTTGCAGAATCCAAACACATGCAAAGCTTGTCATGGCAGGGAGTCAGGTGTGCACAGACAGTGCCCCTTAAGCACAGGCAGGCACCATGGCTTAGCTGGCTAAAGCACATGTTTTGTAAACAGGAGATCCTGGGTTCAACTCCCAGCGGTGCCTTGCTGAGTAGCTCTTGGGGCAAAACACAGAGCTAGATGCAGCTTTAGTCCAGTATGGCTGTTCTTATGGTTTAAATTACGCTCACAGGCATTGATAAGAGACTTACTGAAAGTTTGGGAGTTAAGAGCTGATAGGTCAGTGTTCCAGCCCATCACAGATGACCCCCTCCCTTTGGGACAGGGGCAGGTCTGAGCTCTCACACCAAAAGGCTCATTGTGGCTGCCAGAATCTGTGGGCAGCTCGTTTAGTTTACACCAAGGGTTGAGTCCTGCTTTGTGCACCATGGGTGAGAATGAAAATCCTAAACTGCCCTTTGAAATAACAAATGCAGCTGGACGTGTCATTGTCCCTGCCCCAAAGCAGATAGAACAATGGAGAAATGCCATGAGTCCATACTTCATTGCGGTTTTACCATTTCCACTCGCTAAACTCTCTCCTAACCTTCTGGGCTCCTAGAGCAGGGTACAGAGCCTGAGCTGAGATACGGACACTGTAACTTCACAGCCCAAGCTGCATGACTCTGATTAATGTGACAGGGGCCAGCCGTGGCTGCTTCATTGCACTGTAGATGTAGCCTAATGTTATGTCTATACTGTGATTAAGACACCCAGGGCACCTGTCTCAAAGCCCAGTCAGCTGACTCAGGCTTATGGGGCTTGGGCTGCAAGACTCAAATTGCAGTGGAGACATATAGACACTAGATTTGCCTTTTTCCAACCATCCGAGACCTCCCCCAATCACCACAAGTTTTCAAAGATAATGACCAACGGCTCTACAGTCACATCTGCCAACTCCATCCGGACCCTCAGATGCATTATATCTGGAACTGAGGACTTGGTCATGTCCAGCTTTTCTAAACAGTCCTTAATCTGTTCTTTCACCACCGAGGGCTGCTCACCTCCTCCCCCTACTGTGCTGCCAGTGTCTGTGAAGATCGAGGCAAAAAAAGCATTGAGCACTTCAGCTTTATCCACATCATCTGTCACTAGGTTGCCTGCCCCATTCAGTAAGGTGCCCACACTTTCTCTGACCTTCTTTTTGCTAACATACCTACACAGAAATTGATTTGGAAGCCAATCAAAATGAGTTACTTTTGAAATACCAATCATTCAAATCAACACTGGGTCAGTTTTCTCCTCTGCTCTATTTCTCACACACATTCCCCCACCCCAGCCTTTGGAGTCAAGTTTTACATCAGGACATTTTAGGCCAAGGCGGGTAAGTTACATCAAAGAAGCTTTTCAGGATTAGCCCCCAATTTCCTGTATTACTAACAAAAACTAGTACGTTCCAGTGTGGGGTACTAGCAAGAGTGGGTACGCTGTGCCAGCCCGTCCTGGCTTCCCCAAGCTGGTGATTTAAGGGGCCCAGGGCTCCCTGCAGAGGCCAGAGCCCCGGGCCCTTTAAATGGCCGCCTGAGCCTCCCTGCTCGAGCCAAGGGGAGCAAATCACTGCCGTGGAAGGCTGCTTTCTCCTGCGCTATAAACACAGAACAGGGGGGGCGGGAGCTTCCTTACACTGGGGGGGGGCACTCCTATGACACCCTTCCCCAAGGACCCACACTCACACCACCCCTCCCCCAGAGGCCACACCCACAGAAATCCTCTTCCCCCCAAGACTCCACCCTTCCCCCCACTCCATCATTTGTCCTAACAGCCAGTAAAGAGTGGTGGGGTCATGGTCCTCTAACCCCCCTGTTCCAGCACCCCTGACACAGAGCTAAGCAGGCAGCAGTGTGTGCGTGTCACAGAGGCTGCTGTGCTGAGCTGAGCCAGTGAGGGAAGCAGGGACTGAGTTTGGGGTTGTGCCCCTCCCTCTGCCTCAGGACTGATTGCTTGTAGCAGCTGTCTGAACTTAGAGACAGTGTGCCATACACTCACTCACTCACTCTCCCCCCCCCCCAAACACATTGCAGTTGACAATCTAGTAGGATTCCCATGGAACAATGGGATAGAGAAACCTGCATCATGTGATGCTGTACCAGCCTGTAAGGCATTTCAAACCCTTCCCAAAGCACCTCCAGCCAGTTGCACAGCTACCCACAATGCACTGCTGTCTTTGCCCATCCAAGAGTCTAGCCTGGATGTGCTCTGGTGACACAAGGAGCAGAGTGTGGACATGCAACAGCCGTATACTTCAAACACTATAAAGCCACATTACCCAGTAGGGTAGCCACAGCTTGAGAGTGGGACAAGACCCAGCTCTGTTGAAACTAAGGGACCACAGCTTCCTCTGTAGTTGGCAGGATTTGAACCTGTGCAGGGAGACCCCAAGGGATTTCTAATCCAGCATCTTAACCACTCGGCCACAACTACTTTCTTGAGATGGGCCTCTCACTACACTCCAGTTCTGTTCTCACTGAGTGATCAATTCCAGTTGTTGCCTCAGACCAGCTTCCACAACACACACACTGCTGTGCCATTGTGTAAGTGTGTCCATGGCTGAACTGCAAGAATTCCTGCTCATTTCCCTTCTGGCTGGAGCATGAGGAGAGTGTGTTTGTGGTCAATGACGTTCCTGTAGATTGTTGTCCATTTCCTGCCTTGATCATTCAGATAGATCCTTTACCATCATATCCCCAGCACATCAGGGATTGCAATAGCAGGGGGCAGGTTTTCTCGGGCACTGAGCTTTGTCAGGGGGTTGGTGGCTCCTTTCTTTCCTCACCCTGGAGTAAACTCAGCTTTTTATTCCATCCTTGATGTTTCAAGGAACAACAACAGATGACCGAGGAAAGAGGTGGACAGGGCGGGCCTCAGGTGAGGGGCAGAGAGGTGCAGGTGGTGGGAAGGGCCGGTCTCATGGGCAGGGCAAAGAGGTGTGGGTGGTGGACAGGGCAGGGCAGGGGAGGGGATAGAGAGGTGTGAGTGCTGGGCAGGGCTGGTCTTAGGGGAGGGGGCAGAGAGGTTTGGGCAGGGTGAGTCTCAGGGGAAGGACAGAGAAGTGGGGGTAGCAGGTAGACCTTGGGGGCGGGGGTGGAGAGACACAAGGAGGCTTTCAGGGAGGAGAGGAGTGAGCAAAAGGTGGACCAGCAGGCCTCAGCCAAAGAGAAAGAGCAGGGGTGGGAGAGTGGCCAAATGGGAGTGAGAGCAGAGCACAGGTGGGGCCTCAGAGGGAGGAGAATGAGTCAAGGGGGTGGAGTAGGCAGGGCTGCCCAGAGGATTCAGGGGGCCTGAGGCAAAACAATTTTGGGGGCCCCGTTCATAAAAAAAAGTTGCAATACTATAGAATAATGTATTCTCATGGGATCCCTGCAGGGCCTGGGGCAAATTGCCCCACTTGTCCCCCCCCGGGTGGCCCTGCTCTCAGCCTCTCCTCATAAGTCCCCTGCCCCCTAATCATTTTTGTTGCCCTCCCCTAGACTCTCTCCAATTTGTTTCTGTAGTGGAAGGGCAAAAATTTGGAGCAATGTTCCAGAAGGAGGGGAGGGATAGCTCAGTGGTTTGAGCATTGGCCTGGTAAACACAGGGTTGTAAGCTCACTCCATGAGGGGGCCACTTAGGGATCTGGGGCAAAAATCAGTACTTGGTCCTGCTAGTGGAGGCAGATGGCTGGACTCGATGACCTTTCAGGGTCCCTTCCAGTTCTAGGAAATAGATATATCTCCAATTACTTATTTAAAAAAAAAAAAAAAAGGTGTGGCATCACCACTGCTGAGTAGAGGGGAATAATCACTTCCCTCAATCTGCTGGTGATGCTCCTACTCATGCTGCCCAGCATGACCAGTTACCAATATTGAATGCAGACCCACCAATATTTGATCAGTTGGTTACTGTCCATTCAGGAGGTTATTTCCTAGCTATTCATAAAGAATGAAGATGCTCTAAGCAGAGGGGAGAGAGCTGTCCCGTTCGTGTAGTTAATCCATCTCCCTGAGAGGTGGTAGCTACGTCACTGGGGGAAGCTATGTGGGTGGGTGTGCAAGCTGTGGTGTCTACATATATCTATAAGTTTAATGAAACCCCATTTTTAAAAGCACTGTGGTCTGGGAAGAGAACACATCTCCGAGGTAGGGCCTGTCCTTCAAAATATTTAAGATCACTGACTTACACCCACCATAGTCTTGGGGGTGTAGCTCAGTGGTAGAGTGTTTGATTGCAAATCAAAGGGTCCTTGGTTCAAATCCTATTGAAATCTTATAAACCTCTTCGTTCAACAAAAATAATGGCATTTCCTTTATGTTCAGGAGTTCCACTGAATAGGGATCCCTGAAATGAATGCAAACACTCAATATTTTCCTATGCAAATGCATAAAAGCCTAGCAAACATGTGCCTCCACTGAAATCAGTTCCAGTCCTCTAAAGGATTAAAGAATCTCTACTGAGGTTGCAGGAAAAAACATACTGATGTGTAGAAAGAATAGTAAATATGGCAGGCGACCAGCTTGGCTTAACAGTGAAATCCTTGCTGATCTTAAACACAAAAAAGCAGCTTACAAGAAGTGGAAGATTGGAGAAATGACCAGAGAGGAGTATAAAAATAGTGCTCAGGCATCCAGGAGTGAACTCAGGAAGGTCAAATCACACATGGAGTTGCAGCTAGCAAGAGATGTTAAGAGTAAGAAGAAGGGTTTCTTCAGGTATGTTAGTAACATGAAGAAAGTCAAGGAAAGTGTGGGCCCCTTACTGAATGAGGGAGGTAACTTAGTGGACAGAGGATGTGGAAAAAGCTAATGTACTCAATGCTTTTTTTGCCCCTGTCTTCACAAACAAGGTCAGCTGCCAGACTGCTGCACTGGGCAGCACAGCATGGGGAGGAGATGACCAGCCCTCTGTGGAGAAAGAAGTGGTTTGGGACTATTTAGAAAAACTGGAGACCAGCACATGTCCATGGGGCTGGATGTGCTGCATCCGAGGGTGCTAAAGGAGTTGGCGGATGTGATTGCAGAGCCATTACCCATTATCTATGAAAACTCATGGCGATCGGGGGAGGTCCCGGATGACTGGAAAAAGGCTACTGTAGTGCCCATCTATAAAAAGGGAAGAAGGAGGATCCGTTGAACTACAGGCCAGTCAGCCTCACCTCAGTCCCTGGAAAAATCATAGAGCAGCTGGTGCTCAATGAATCAGTTCTGAAGCACTTAGAGGAGAGGAAAGTGACCAGGAACAGTCAGCATGCATTCATCAAGGGCAAGTCATGCCTGACTAACCTAATTGCCTTCTATGAGGAGATAACTGGCTCTGTGGATGAGGGGAAAGCAGTGGATGTGTTATTCCTTGACTTTAGCAAAGCTTTTGTTACGGTCTCCCACAGTATTCTTGCCAGCAAGTTAAAGAAGTATGGGCTGGATGAATGGAGTGTAAGATGGATAGAAAGCTGGCTAGATCGTAGGCTCAATGGGCAGTGATCAAAGGCTCCATGTCTAGTTGGCAGCCGGTTTCAAGCGGAGCGCCCCAAGGGTCGGTCCTGAGGCCGGTTTTGTTCAATATCTTCATTAATGATCTGGAGGATGGTGTGGATTGCACCCTCAGCAAGTTTGCAGAAGACACTAAACTGAGAGGAGTGGTAGATATCCTGGAGTGTAGGGATAGGATACAGAGGGACCTAGACTAATTAGAGGACTGAGGCAAAAGAAATCTGATGAGGTTCAGCAAGGACGAGTGCAGAATCCTGCACTTAGGATGGAAGAATCCCATTCACTATTACACACTAGGGACCGAATGGCCAGACAGCAGTTCTGCAGAAAAGGGTGAGCTGGGGCAGGGGGACCGCCCGCACCGCAGCAGATAACCCGCGGGGGGCACTGGGGAACCGCTCCCCACACCAGCTCACCTACCTCCCCTCTGCTTCCCTGGGCCTGAGCACGAAGTCGCCATTTGCTTCTCAGCCCTCCCAGCCTTCCCGTGTGAACCTTCATGGGCAAGGGTTCCAGGGGCCATCTGGGGACAGGGAGAGGGGTGGTATAATGGGGCAAGGGTCCTGGGGGGCATCAGGAATGAGAGGAGAGGTTGGATGGGGCAGCAGGGGACAGGGAAGGTGGGTAGATGGGGTAGGGGTCCCCGGGGGGTGCGTAAAGGAGCGTGGGGAGTTGGATGGGGCAGGAGTCCTAAGGGGCAGGGGTGGGCCACAAGCCCCACTTGGGGGGAGGAGGGAACTGGTTGTTAAGATTTTGGCAGCTCATCACTGGCCGGGGGTGGTAGGCTGAGGAGGTGAGCTGGTGGGCAATGGCGGGGGGTGAGTATGTGAGCCAGGGAGGGGGGGAACAGAGCTGAGCAGCGGGCAGGTGAGCTGGGGGAGTGGGGGTCTGAGGTGGGAAGCGGGCGGGCATTGCGAGGAGGGTCAGGTGAGCTGGCGGTGGGGGAGAGCTGAGGAGGCGAGCGGGTGGGCAGGCAGGTGAGCCTTGGGGGCTAAGGCAAGTGGGTGGGCAGTGACAGACAGGGCAGGTGAGCAGGGGAGGGGGGTGGAGGAGGTGAGCGAGGGGCTGAGGAGGTGAATGGTGAGTCAGTGGCTGACCTGTTCTACTGATCTGCTCTGGCTCCCAGCCCCTCGCCAAGGGGTTCAGCTGTCTGGAGGTGCTGCCTTCCACGCCTTCCTCAGTCACACCTCATTCAGTCAACAGGGCAACTGATTACCAAGTGGGGGGAAGATCTTATTCTACTTCTAGAAAAGAGACAGTTTTCTTTTCCCTTAATTACACTACCTTAGGGGCCCTCTATAACATATTAACAAGGTTCATTACCCCTGTTTTGGCAGGGCGGTGCTGGGGAAGGAGGGTTTGTTTCCACTAGGCGGGTGGCACTTGGGGGGGGGATTGTTTCGGGGGGCCTGGGCGGCACTGGTGACGTTGTTTTTGCAGGGTGGGTGGTGTTGGGGGGTTGTGTTTCGTAGGGTCTGGGCGGTGCTGGGGCGCATTCTGTGAGGTTTCAGCCCTCAGCTGTTTTCTTTGGAGTAATATTGCCCTTTCCACTAAGATCTAAGATATAATTTAACCTGGGTACGTGGCTGATCCTTTGGGATTGGAAGGACCTTTTCTTTTATATGTTGAAGTAAGGTTTTCAGGAATCATCATTATATCTGACAGGTGTGTCTGGATGGAGGCCTGAGGCTGGGTACTTTAAGGGAACTGCGTGGTTTAAACTTCTAAGTAACCAGTGAGGTACTATAGAAGCTGTTTTGTGCTGGCTTGGTAAATCTAAGTATTGAAATAACCACCAGCATTTGGGATTTGTCTGCCCTGTTTTGTTTGCAGTTCACCCTGATTGAGTGACCTGAGCTGGCTCCCACAGGCAGCACCGTCATACCTACATCCAGGCTGTACGGGTCCGGGGGATTTTAGGGGCCTTGAGGTGCACAGATACCTACATATCAGGCCATAGGAGTCCCTGGGGGGCTTAGAGAGTTTGAGGGGGACACAGATACCAATCTCCAGGCTCTAGGGGTCCCAGGAGGGCTTAGAGGGTTCATGAGGGGCACATATTCCTACATCCAGGCTGTAGTGGTACCAGGGGGCTTTGGGGGTTAGTGGGGGGCAAAGATACCTACATCCAGGCTGGAGGCATCCTGGGAGTCTTAGGAGATTTGTGGGGGCCCAAGATACCTATGTCCAGGCTGTAGGGGTACCAGGAGGTATAAGGGGTTCGGGTGGGTACAGATACCTATGTCCAGGCTGTATCGGTCCCAGGGGGGGGGTTAGAGGTTTCAAGAGGGGCACAGATATCTACGTCCAGATTGTAGATGTCCTGGGGGAGGGCGTTAGGGGGGTTGTCCAGGCTGTAGGGGTTCCTGGGGGGTTAGGGGGGTTCTGAAGGGCACATATATCTACGTGCACACTGGAGTGTCCCAGGGGGCTTATGGAGTCTATATGGGGTACATATACAAATGTCCTGGCTGTATAGGTCCCTGGGGGGCTTAGGGGGTTTGTGGGGGGCACAGATACCTAAGTTCAGGCTGGAGGGGTCTCCAACGGTCTTAGGTGTTTGGTGGGGGGCACAGATATCTACTTCCAGGCTACAGGGGTCCCGGAGGGGCTTAGGGTCTGTCATGGAGTGTGGGGGAGTACAGTCCAGCACCCCTCTTCCTGGGACTCACAGTGACTCTCAGCCAGCCAGTAAAACAGAAGGTTTATTGGACAACAGGAGCGAAGGATACAGCAGAGTTTGGAGGCACAAGCAGGACCCTGCAATCGAGTCCTTCTGGGGGTTCAAGAAACTTAGTTCCCAGTTTGGGATCCCCTTAATTCCAATCACCCAGCCCAAAACCGAAACTAAACTAACCCAACTCCCTCCAGCCGGCCCCTTCCTGTGTCCAGCTTCCCGGGCAAAGATGCTGACCCCCTCCCCGCTGCCCAGCTCAGGTTACAGGCTGAGCATGTGTCCAGTCCTTAAGTCACCCGCTGCTCTCCCATCCCCCACACAGACAGTCCCTACTCCATCACAGTAATACCCAGAGCATTTCCTGCATGGAGCAACAGTGACACCGTGTGGCCTCACAGGGTAATGCACAGAACATTTAATGCATGGTGCAACAGTAACACCTTGTGGCCACGCAGGGTAAGGCACTCTTGATTTCCTGAATGGAGATACAGTGACAGGAAAAGTAACACCGTGTGGCCACGCAGGGTAATGCACAGAGCATCACGCCTATGTAGAGGCTGTAGAGATCCCTGAGGGGCTTAGGGGTAATGGGGGGCACAGATAGCTACGTCCAGACTGGAGGGTTCCAGTGGGCATTAGGGGCTTCATGGGGGACACAAATATCTTCGTTTGGGCTGGAGACGGCTTAGGGGGTTGTGGTGAGCACAGATACATACGTCCAGTCTGTAATGGTCACTGGGGGTTTAGGGAGTTGGTAAGGGGCACAGACACCTACGTATGGTCTGGAGGGGTCCCTTGGGGACTTAAGGGGTTGTGGTTGCGCAGATACCTACGTCCCAGTTGGAGGGGGCCCTGAGGAGCTTAGAGGGTTTGTGTGGCATACAAATAGCTACAACCAGGCTGGTGGGGGCCCTATGGGTCTTAGGGGGTTTGTGGGGCGCAGAGATACCTAAGTCCAGGCTGGAGAAGTCCTGGGGAGGGCGTAAGGGATTCCTGGAGGCCACAAATATCTCCATCCAGGCTGGAGGAGTTCTGGCAGTATTAGAGAGTTGTGGGGGGGGGGCACAGATACCTATATCGAAGCTGTAGGGGTCCTGGGGTTGATTTGGGGCATTTTGGGGTACAGATACCTACTTCCATGCAGTAGGGGTCGCTGGGAGGATCAGTGGGTTCGTGAGGGTGCACAGATACTTACGTCCAGGCTATAGGGATCCTGGGGGGGGGCTAAGGGGTTTGTAAGGGGCACAGATACATTCATCCAGGCAAGAGGGGTCCTAGGGACCTTAGGGGGTTCATTTTGGGCACAGTTACCTGCGTCTAGGCTGTAGGGGTTTCAGGGATCTTAGGAGGGTTTTGGGGGCACAGATACCTATGTCCATGCTGGAGGGGTTCTGTCGTGGCTTACGGGATTCGTGGGGTCAGAGATACCTATGTCTAGGCTGCAGGTGTCCCAGGGGCGATTAGGTGTGTTGGGGGAGGGGAACAGATACCTATGTCCTGATGGTAGGGGGCCCTGGATAGCTTAGGCGGTTTGTGGGGGTCACAGATACAAACATCCATGCTGTAGGGGTCCCGATGGTCTCTGTGGGGCTCTGGGGGTCACAGATACCTACCTACAGTCTGGAAGGGTCCTGTGGGACTTTGGGGGGGTGTGGGGCGTACAGATGCCTACATCTGGGCTTGTGGGTTCCCTGGGGGGCTTAGAGGTTTGTGGGGAGCACAGATACCTTTATCCAGCTCTATATGGATCCCAGTGGGATTAGAGGGCTGTGGGGAGCACAGATACCTATGTAAGCAGAATCAAGATGAACTCTTCCCTGACATCTGGTGGTGAATTATGGCGAGTGTGGAAAAGAATTTCGGGGGCTGATCGTGTTTGCATAGACACACCCACCGCACCTGACACACCCACGGCAGCCTGAGATGGCTGCTTTGGCAGCTGTGGTATCCCCAATTTATTTGTTGTTGGGGTGTGAGATGTGGAGTGTTGTCACCCTGATTGTGTGGATGAGGAACTGTGAAACTGCTTTGAGACAGGGATTCTCACCATCAATTGGCTGGCACTTGCTAGACAAGGGAATGGGCTCCTTGGGTAAGCCAAAAATACCAATTGTACCTTTTTTTGTTTTAACAGTTGGATAATAGTGGTGATTTTTGATTCTCTTGATAATTGAAGATTCAGGTTTTTGAGCTAAAAACACTAAAAAGCTGTGTTTATTAGTGGGGGAGCCTGAAACTATATTGCAGAGGGGCTGGAAAAAAAAAAGCAGTTTGTGGGATGGTTGGAGTGGTCCATGGAGTGAGGTGAGTAAAGCAGTTTTTTGAAACAACTGGAGCAAATCAGCTGGTGGACTGAGCTGTACAGTTAGTGGGAAAGGTAGAAAAAGAATTCTATGGAGAAGCAGGGCAGTTGGCAGTGGACCATGTAAAGTGCTCCTTTCTACCCAGGCTGGCAGGAGAAAAACCCTGCAGATAGACACTTGAACTCTAGTGCTGCGGGACTGTGGGTGATTTTGGGGTTGCTGGAGTCTTGAAACATTTGAGGTATTGGACTTTGGAGTCTTGGGGTGGTTTGGGGATTGCTAGACTCTAGAGCCCAGGGAAAAGGACACGGCCTAGTTGAGGTGTTTTCCCAATTTAATGCTATGTTGTTTATCTCACATTATTAAAAGTTTTCTGCTACACCCAGACTATGTGCTTGCGAGATGGGAAGTATTGCCTCTTTGAGGCACCTAGGGGTGGGTATGTAAAATTTTCCCATGTCACTGGGTGGGGGCTCGAGCTGGTTTGCATTCCGTTATAGGGAAAGGACCCGTATGTATTGAACCCAGTCCTTGCTGCTATCAATTCAGCCTGGCAGAAGGGTTCCACCTATGTCCAGGCTGAAGGGCTCCCTGGGCGGGGTCAGGGATTTGGTGGGGGCACAGATACCTACGTCCAGGCTGCAGGGGTCCCGGAGGGGCTTAGGGGGCGTCACAGAGTGTGGTGGAATCCGGTCCTGCACCCCTGTTCCTGGGACACAGAGTGACTCAGCCAGCCAGTAAAACAGAAGGTTTTTTTGGCCAACAGGAATGAAGGATTCAGAAGAGCTTTTGGGCACAACCAGGACCCCTCAGTTGAGTCCTTCTGGGGGTTCAGGAAGCTTAGTTCCCAGTTTGGGATTCCCTGAATTCCAACTACCAAGCCCTCAAACCGAAACTAAACTAACCCAACTCCCTCCAGCCGGCCCCTTCCTTTGTCCAGCTTCCCAGGCAAAGGTGCTGACTCCCTCCCCCCTGCCTAGCTCGATTTACAGGCTTAGGTCCTGTCCCTCACCTAAAGTCACCCGCTGCTGTCCCATCCCCCACACAGACAGTCCCTACTCCATCACAGTAATGCCCAGAGCATTTCCCTCACGGAGCACCAGTGACACCCTTTGGCTATGCAGGGTAATGCACAGAGCATTTCCTGCATGGAGCAACAGTGTCACCGTGTGGCCACGCAGGGTAATGCACAGAGCAGCACACCTACGTAGAGGCTGTAGAGATCCCTGGGGGGCTTAGGGGTCATGGGAGGTACAGATAGCAACGTCCATGCTGGAGGCATTCCGGGGGGCTTAAGGGGGTTCGTAGGGTCACAGATACCTATGTCCAGGATGGTCGGGACCCTGGGGGAGTTAGTTGGGTTGTGGAGGGCATAGGTACTTGCGTCCAGGCTGTAGAGGTCCTGGTTGGGATTAGGGGCTTCGTGGAGGACACCAATACCTATGTCTGGGCTGGAGGTCCCTGGACGGTTTAAGGGGTTGTGGTGAGCACAGTAGTCCTTGGGGGTTTAGAGACTTGGTGAGGGGCACAGATATATCTGTATGTCCTGGAGGAGTCCCTGGGGGGGCTTAGTGGTGTGGTAGGGGACACACATACCTACTTCCAGGCTATAGGGATTGGGGGGGCTTAGGGAGTCGGGGGGCACAGATATCTACATCCAGGTTGGAGGGGTCCCGGGGGGCTTAGAGGGTTATTGGGGGGCACGGATATGTATGTTCAGGCTGGAGAGGTTCTGGGGAGGATTAGGGGGTTTTGCGGACAGCAGAGATACCTATCTCCAGACTCTAGGAGTCCCTTGGGGGCTAAAGGTTTTTTTGGGAGGCACAGATATCGATGTCCAGGTTGGAGTGGTTCCTGGGAGGTTTAGGGGGTTCCTGGGGGGCACAGATACCTAGATCCATGCTGTAGGGGTCCCCGGGGGGATTTGGGGTTTTCTGGGGGGCACAGATATATACATCTAGGCTGAAGGGGTTCCTGGGAGGCTTAGGGGGTTTGTGAGGGCCAGGGGGAATTAGTATGTTGCAGGGGCACAGATACATAGGTCCAGGCTGGAGGGTTCCCTGGGGGGGAGCTTAGGCAGTTTGTGAGTGGCACAGATACCTGCATTCAGGCTGGAGGGGTCCCTGTGGGGCTAAGGGGGTTTCTGGTGGGCACAGATACCTACCTCCAGACTGGAGGTGTTCCTCTGCACTTAGGGGTTGTGGGGGGCACAGATTCCTCCATCCAGGCTGGAGGGTCCCTGGGGTGCTTAGCGGGTTCGTGGGGGGCACAGATACCTAAGTCCAGGCTGTAGGCGTCCCTACAGGTGTTTATGGGTTCGTGGTGTGCACACTTATGTCCATGCTGGAAGGTCCCAGGGGGGTTGGGGTTTCGTGGGGGTCACAGATACGAACCTCCAGGCTGTAGGAGTCCCAGGGGGGCTTTACGGGTACAGATACCTACCTAGGCTGGAGGGGTCCTGGGGGGTATAGGGGGTTTGTGGGGGGCACAGATACCTAGGTCTAGGCTGTCATTGTCCCGGGGAGATTAGGCAGTTCACTGGGGGCTCAGATACATCCAGGCTGGATGTGTCCCGAGGAGCTTAGTGGGCTCGTGGGGTGCTCAGACATCTGTGTCCAGGCTGTAGGGATCCCTGGGGGCTTAGGGGGTTCGTGGGGGTCACAGATAGTTACGTCCAGGCGGAAGGGGTCACTGGGGCATTTAGTGGGGTTGTGGGAGCACAGATACCTACGTCCAGGCTAAATGGATAATGGGGGTGCTTAGGGGATTGGGGCGGACATAGATACCTACGTCCAGGGTCTAAGGGTCCCGAAGGGATTGGGGGTAGAGGGGGGAACAGATACATACGTCCTAGCTGTAGGGTTCCTGGGTGGTTTAGGAGGTTCGTTGGAGTCACAGATACCTACGTCCATGGTATAGGGGTCCCAGGGGCGTTAGGGGGTTTCTGGGGGTCACAGATACCTATGTGAAGGCTGGAGGGGTCCCAGAGGGCTTAGGAGATTTATGGGGGCACAGATGCCAACATCCTGGCTGTACAGGTCCCTGGGGGGCTTTGCGAGTTGTGGGGGGCTTACGGAGGTTGTGGGAGCACAGATACCTACCTCCAGGCTGTAGGGGTTCCCGTGGGTATTAGGGGGTTTTGGGGGGGCACAGATACAAACGTCCTGGCTGTAGATGTTCCTGGGGCACATAGAGGGGCTGTGGCCGCACATAACCCTACATCCAGGCTGTTGGGGTCCCGTGGGGGATTAGGGGGTTCGTGGGGAGCTCAGATACCTACGTCCAGGTTGGAGATGTCCTGGGAAGGATTAGGGAGTTTCTGGGGTGCACAAATACCTATCTCCAGGCTGTAGGGGTCCCTGTGGGACTTACGGGTTCATGGGGGCAGAGATAACTATCTCCCATCTTTAGAGGTCCCTGGGGAGGCTTAGATGGTTTGTGGGGGGCCCAAATACCTACATCCAGGCTCGAGAGGTCCCTGGGGGGCTTATAGGGTTCATGGGTGGCACAGATACCCATGTCCAGTTTAGAGGGGTGGCTGGGGGGCTTACGGAGGTTGTGGGAGCACAGATACCTAACTTCAAGCTATAGGGGTCTCGGGGGTGCTTAGAGGTCGGGGAGGGCACAGATACCTAAGTCCAGGCTGTAGGGGTCCAGAGGGGATTGGGGATTGTGGAGGGCAGAGATACCTACGTCCAAACTGGAGGGCTCCCTGGGGGTTTAGTGCATTTGTGGGGTTTACAGATACCTATGTCCAGGCTGTAGGGGTCCCGGGGGGCCTTAGGGGATCATGGGGGGCATAAATACCTAACTTCAGGCTATAGGGGTCCCAGGGGTGCTTAGGAGGCGGAGGGGGTGCAGATACCTATGTCCAGCCTGTAGGGGTCCCTTGGGGGCTTAGGGGGTTGTGGAGGTAAAGATACCTACATCCCAGCTGAAGGAGTCCTCAGGGGGTTCGTGTGGGTCAGAGATACCTACGTCCAGGCTGTAGGGGTCTTGGGGGGCTTAGGGGGTTTCTGGAGGTCACAGATACTTCCGTGCAGACTAGACGGGTCTCAGGGGGATTAAGAGGTTTATGCGGTGCACAGATGTCAACTTCCAGGCTATATAGGTCCCTGGGGCACTTAGGGGGTTGTGGGGGGCACAGATACCTACGTCCAGCTGAGCTTTTCCCTGGGGGCAGCCTGCGTGCAGCTGCGATCAGCTGTTTGCTGGGCAGTCTAAGCTCAGCTGCTCCCCTCTCCCTGCTCTTGCGGGGGCTGAGTGAGTCCCCTCCCTAAACAGCCTCAGGGGTCGGGGTGGGCGGGGGTGCGGGTCCAGCAACAGCACAGCCCGCCCCGCTTCCTGGGGCTGCCCCTCACCTCTCTGGTTGATGGCTCTGCCATGGCCTCCGCATGAATCGCTGCTCCCTGCCCGCCAGGCTCGGCTCCGGCCACAGCAGCATCGGGTGCCCCAGGGAGCCTGGCTAGGCTGGGGCTGGGGGCAGTGGTAGGTTGGGGGGAGGAGAAGCTCCATATACTGGCAGGGGGTCGGGGGGGAGAGGAGCCGAGCTGGAATGGGGGAGAAGAAGCCCTGGACTGGGCTGGAGCCACGCTGGGGAGGGGGCGGGGGGGAGGAGAAGCCCCAGGCCGCTGCAGGAGCTGCAGTGGGGGGAGGAAGCGGGAGAAGCGCCAAGCTGGGGCAGGGGAGGAGAAGCCACACAGGGTTGGGAGGCGGGAGGGGAGAAGCCCAGACCCCAGCAGGAGCTGCACTGAAGGGGGGCATGAAGGGGGAGAGAAGCCACCCTGGGGCAGGGAGGAGAAGCCGTGGACCCTGGCAGAAGATGTGGGGCTGAAGTTCCCGTCTCGGAAGCTTTTTAACAGGTCTGTGCATTTCATCATTTTATTTCTGTCTTATGCTTAAATTCAGTTCTTTGAGTAATGAGTTCTAAAATGCCTCACCTCTCCTGGCTGCAGTAATTATCATTATTACTGTTATTACCGTATCGTACCGCTTCTCCTCCCCCTAACCTCCCACCTCGAACCCTGAGGCTGTTTGCGGGGGGATCACTCAGCCCCCGCAGGAGCAGGGAAGGGGAGCAGTTGAGCGGAGCCTGCCCAGCAAACAGCTGATTGCAGCTGCGCGCAGGCTGCCCCCAGGGAAAAGCTCAGCTGGACGTAGGTATCTGTGCCCCCATGAACTGCTAAGCCCTCCAGGGACCCCTCCAGCCTTGACATAGGTATCTGTGCACCCCCCACAGCCCCCCTAAGCCCCCCAAGGACCTGTACAGCCTTGAAGTTGTCATCTGTGCATCCCATAAACCTTCTAATCCCCCCGGGACCTGTCTAGTCTGCACGGAGCTATCTGTGACTTCCAGAAACCCCCTAAGCCCCCCAAGACCCCTACAGCCTGGACGTAGGTATCTCTGACCCACACGAAGCCCCTGAGGACTCCTTCAGCCAGTATATAGGTATCTTTACCCCCACAATCCCCTAAGCCTCCCAAGGGACCCCTACAGGCTGGACATAGGTATCTGTGCCCCCCCCCACCTCCTAAGCACCCCTGGGACCCCTATAGCCTGTAGTTAGGTATCTGTGCCCCCCACAATCCCCTAAGGCTTCCCGGGACCCCTACAGCCTGGATGTAGGTGTCTGTGCCCGCCCGACCTCTAAGCATCCCTGGGACCCCTATAGCCTGAAGCTAGGTATCTGTGCTCCCACAACCTCCCTAAGCCCCCCAGCCACCCCTCTAGCCTAGATGTAGGTATCTGTGCCACCCACGAACCCTATAAGCTCCCCAGGGACCTCTCGAGCCTGGACATAGCTATTTGGGCCCCCCACAAACCATCTAAGCCTCCCCAGCATCCCCTAAAGATGGGAGATAGTTATCTCTGCCCCCACAAACCCCATAAGGCCCACAGGGACCCCTACAGCCTGGAGATAGGTATTTGTGCACCCCAGAAACTCCCTAATCCTTCCCAGGACATCTCCAACCTGGAGGTAGGTATCTGACCTCCCCACAAACCCCCTAATCCCCCACGGCACCCCAACAGCCTGGATGAAGGGTTATGTGCGACTACAGCCCCTCTGTGCACCCCAGGAACATCTTCAGCCAGGACGTTTGTATCTGTGCCCCCCATAAACCCCCTAATCCTCACGGGAACCCCTACAGCCTGGAGGTAGGTATCTGTGCCCCCCACGAACCTGCAAAGCCCCCCAGGGACCTTTACAGCCAGGATGTTGGCATCTGTGCCCCCCATAAATCTCCTAAGCCCTCCGGGACCCCTCCAGTCTCCACGTAGGTATCTGTGACCCCCAGAAACCCCTTAATGCCCCAGGAACCCCTCCAGCTAGGACGTAGGCATCTGTTCTCCCCTCTACCCCCAATCCCCTCAGGACCCCTAGACCCTGGATATAGTTATCTGTGTCCGCCCTGATCCCCTAAGCACCCCCATTGTCCCTTTAGCCTGGACTTAGGTATCTGTGCTCCCACAACCTCCCTAAATGCCCCAGCGACTCCTTCAGCCTGGATGTACCTATCTGTGACGCCCACGAACCCCCTAAGACCCCAGGGATCCCTACAGCCTGGACACAGGTGTCTGAGCACCCCACGAACCCCCTAAGCTCCTCGGGACACATCCACCTTGGATGTATCTGAGCCCCCAGTGAACCGCCTAATCTCCCTGGGACACCAACAGCCTAGACCTAAGTATCTGTGCCCCCCACAAACCCCCTATACCCCTCAGGACCCCTCCAGCCTACATGTAGGTATCTGTACCCCCACAAACTCCACCAGAGAGGTCCTTTAGGGCCATCTGCCTGTCCCAAATCAGGATAAAGGAGGAGGGCTGGGCTTGGGGCTAGCAACTCCACCTCGTAAAAAATCAATCTGCTACAGAAACACCAACAATGGAGACAACAGAGACTTTTACCCTGGAAAAAGAAGGGTCTTCAATTCGAAGATGCATGATGCTGGGTGGTAAAAGCCATGAGGAAGCCACTAAGCCGATAACCCTTCTTGCAACCAGGAGGATTACCATAGGCACATGGAACGTGAGGCACCAGACAGGCACTGCGGTGGAACCCCCAAGGCAAGCAGAAAAGAGGCCGTCCAAGAAACACCTGGCGATGTGACCTTCAGGCTGATATTAAAAAAATGGGCTATACCTGGAACCAGTTAGAATGAATGGCCCAGGGTAGAGGACTCTGGAGATCTGTTGTTGGCGGCCCATACCCCGATTGGGGTGACGGGTGTGAGTGAGTGAGTGAGTGAGTGAGTGAGTGAGTACCCCCACAGCCCCCCTGGGACTCCTACAGCCTGGACATAAGTATCTGTGCCCCCCCTCGAAACCATAAGCACCTGTAGGGATGCCTACAGCATGGACTTAAGTATCTGGGGCACCCCAAACCCCTCTAAGCCCACCAGGGACCCCTACAGCCTAGAGATAAGTATCTGTACCCCCTCGAACCTCATAAGACCCCCCTGGACCCCTCCAGCCTGGACTTAGGTATCTGTGCCCCCCACAAACCCACTAAACCCGCCAGGAACCCTCCAGCCTGGACGGAGGTATCTGTGTCCATAAGAAACCCCTTAGCCCCCCAAGGACCCTTCCAGCCTGGTTGCAGGTATCTGTGCCCCTCACAAACTGCCTAAGACCCCGCCCCCCGGGAACCCTCCAGCCAGGACCTAGGTATTTGTGCCCCCTCAACACACTAATTCCCCCTGAAAGCCCTATTGCCTGCACGTAGGTTTCTCTTCTCCCCAGAAATCCCCTAAGCCTCCCAGGAACCCCTACAGCCTAGACGTATGTATCTGTGCCCCCCAGAAAACCCCTAATCCACCCAGGGATCCCTGCAGCATGGACCTAGGTATCTGTGCCCCCCGGAACGCCCTAAGCCCCCCAGGAACCACTTCAACCTGCACATAGATATCTGTGCCTCCCCAAAAGCCCTAAGGCCCCCAGAGACCCCTAAAGCCTGGAGATAGGTATCTCTCCTGTCCGCAAAAGCCCCTAATCCTCCCCAGAACCTCTCTAGCCTGGACGTACATATCTGTGCCCCCACAAACCCCCTAAGCCCCCCGGGACCCCTCCAAACTGGATGTAGATATCTGTGCCCCCCTGATGCTCTAAGCCCCTCCAGAATCCCTATAGCCTGGACGTAGGTATCTGTGTCCCCTACAATACCACTAAGCCCCCCCAGGGACCCCTCCAAGACATACATAGGTATCTGTGCCCCTCACCAAGTCCCTAAGCCCCCAGGGACCACTGTGCTCACCACAACTCCCTAAACTGTCCACGGACCCCTCCAGCCCGGACGTAGGTATTCGTATCCTCCACGAAGCCCCTAATCCCCACCAGGACCTCTACAGCCTGGACGCAAGTACCTATGCCCCCCACAACCCAACTAACTCCCCCAGGGTCCCGACCATCCTGGACGTAGGTATCTGTGACCCTACGAAACCCCTTAAGCCCCCTTGGAATGCCTCCTGCCTGGATGTAGCTATCTGTACCTCCCATGACCCCTAAGTCCCCCAGGGATCTCTACAACCTCTACGTAGGTGTGATGCTCTGTGCATTACCCTGCATGGCCACATGGTGTCACTGTTGCTCCGTGAGGGAAATGCTCTGGGCATTACTGTGATGGAGTAGGGACTGTCTGTGTGGGGGATGGGAGAGCAGCGGGTGACTTTAGGTGAAGGACAGGACCTAAGCCTGTAACTCGAGCTAGGCAAGGGGGAGGGAGTCAGCACCTTTGCCCAGGAAGCTGGACACAGGAAGGGGCCGGCTGGAGGGAGTTAGTTCAGTTTTGGTTTGGAGCTGGGTTGTTGGAATTCAGGGAATCCCAAACTGGGAACTAAGCTTCCTGAACCCTCAGAAGGACTCGATTGAGGTGTCCTGGTTGTGCATGGACGTAGGTGGAACCCTTCTGCCAGGCTGAACTGATAGCAGCAAAGACTGGGTTCAATACATAGGAGTCCCTTCCCTACAACGTAATGCAAACCAGCTCGAGCCCCCACACAGTGACCTGGGAAAATTTTACATACGCACCCCTATGTGCCTCAAAGAGGCAAGACTTCCCCTCTCGCAAGCACAGAGTCTGGGTGTAGCAGAAAACGTTTAATAATGTAAGATAAACAACATAGCCGTGTCATTTTCCCTGGGCTCTTGAGTCCCATTATCCCCAAATCACCCCAAGACTCCAAAGTCCGATACCTCAAATGTTTCAAGAGTCCAGCAACCCCAAAATCACCCACAGTCCAGCAGCCCCAGAGTTCAAGAGTCTGTCTGCAGGACTTTCCCCCGCCAGCCTGGGTAGAAAGGGGCATCTTACATGGTCCACTGCTGACTGCTCTGCTTCTCCCTGGGATTCTACTTCCGCCTTCCCCACCAGCTGCTCTGCTTTGCCAACCAACCTGTGATCTGCTCCAGCTGTCCCCAAAAACTGCTCATCTCATCTCACTCTATGGGCCACTCCAACCATCCCACAAACTGCTCCTCTCCATCAGCTACTCTGCTCTACAGCATAGCTTCAGACTCCCCAGCTTTTCAGTGATTTCAGTTGAAAAAACCTGAACTTCAATTCTTAAGAGAATAAAAACGCAGCTCTGCTATTCAATTGTTAAAAGAAAAGAAGGTGCTATTGGTGTTTCTGGCTTTTTTAAGGAGCAGACTCTCTTGTCTAGCGAGTGCCACTCAATTGATGGTGAGAATCTCTGTCTCAAAACAGTTTCACAGTTCCTCATCCACACAATCAGGGTGACAACATTCCACATCTCATGCCCCAGCAACAAATAAACTGGGGATACCACAGCTGCCAAAGCAACCATCCCAGGCTGCCATGGCCATGTCAGGCGGAGTGGGTGCGCCTATGCAAACACTATCAGCCCCTGAAATTCTTTTCCACACTCTCCATAATTCACCACCAGATGTCAGGGTCGAGTTCATCCTGCTTCTGCCTGCATAGGTTGTACCCAACACAACCCCCTAGTCCCACTGGGACCCATCTAGGCTGGATAAAGGTATCTGTGCTCCCCACAAACCTCTAATCCCCCCAGGGAACCCACAAGCCCAGATGTAGGCATCTGTATGCCCCACACACCCCCTAAGACCTAGAGGACCCCTCCAGCCTGTAGGTAGGTATCTGTGACCCCCAGAGCCCTACAAAGACCCTTGGGACCCGTAAAGCATGGATGTTTGTATCTGTGACCCCCACAAACCACCTAAGATACCCAGGGCCACCTACAATCGGGATGTAGGTATCTGTTCCCCCCCCAACACAGCTAATCCCCCCCGGGACACCTCCAGACTAGACGTAGATATCTCTGACCCCACGTATCCCCTAAGCCACGAAGGGCCCCCTCCAGCACGGACATATGTATCTGTGCCCCCACATCCCTCCTAAGACCCCCAAAACCTCTCCAGCCTAGACGCAGGTATCTGTGCCCCCCACAGACCCCCTAGGCCACGATGAGAACCCTCCAGCCTCGACATAGTTATCTGAGATCCCCACAAACCCCCCAAGCCCCCCAGAATGCCTCCAGCCTAGACACAGGTATTTGTGCCCAACACGAACCCTCTAAGGTCCCCAGGACCCCTCTTGCCTGAACGAACGCATCTGTGCCCCTCACAAACCCTTAAGCCCCACCAGGATCCCTATAGCCTAGACGTAGGTATCTGTGCACCCTCACGAACACACTGATCCTCCTAGGGACCCCTACAGCATGGACGTACGTATCTGTACCCCATAATGCCCCAAAGCAACCTCGTGATCCCTACAGCCTCGAAATAGGTATCTGTGCCCCCCAACAACTCTCTAATACCCCCAGAACCCCTCCAGGCTGGACGTAGATATTTGTGACCTCCAGGAACCCCCTAATCCCTCCCCAAGACTTCTCCAGCCTGGACATAGGTATCTTTGCCCCCCACAAGCCCCCGAAGACCCATAGGTCCTCCACCAGCCTGGTTGTAGCTATGTGTATGCCACACAACCCCCCTAAGCTCCCCAGGGCCCCCTCGAACTGGTACGTAGGTATCTGCATAACCACAACCTCTTAAGTCCCCCAGGGACCCCTCCAGACCATACATAGGTTTTTGTGCCCCTCACCAACTCCCTAAACCCCCAGTGACCACTACAGCCTGGACGTATGTATCTGTGCTCACCACAACCCCCTAAGCCATCCAGGGACCTCTCCAGCCAGGATGTAGATATTTGTGTCCCCCATAAAGCCCCTAATCCCCGCTGGAATGCCTGCAGCCTAGACGTAGCTATCTGTGCCCCCACGACCCCTAAGCCCCCGAGGGATCTCTACAGCCTCTACGTAGCTGTGATGCTCTGTGCATTACCCTGCGTGGCCACACGGTGTTACTGTTCCTCTATGAGAGAAACGCTCTGTGCATTACCCTGTGTGGCCACACGGTGTCACTTATCAGAGGGGTAGCCATGTTAGTCTGGATCTGTAAAACCAGCAAAGAGTTCTGTGGCAACTTATAGACTAACAGACGTTTTGGAGCATGAGCTTTTGTGGGTGAATACCCACTTCATCAGATGCATGTAGTGGAAATTTCCAGGGGCAGGTATGTATATGCAGGCAAGCTAGAGATAATGAGGTAATCAGAGAGAATGAGGCCCTGTTCTAGCAGTTGAGGTGTGAAAACCAAGGGAGAAGAAACTGGTTTTGTAATTGGCAAGCCATTCACAATCTTTGTTTAATCCTGAGCTGATGGTGTCAAATTTGCAGATGAACTGAAGCTCAGCAGTTTTTCCTTGAAGTCTGGTCCTGAACTTTTTTTGCTGCAGGATGGTCACCTTAAGGTCTGCTATAGTGTGGCCAGGGAGGTTGAAGTGTTCTCCTACAGGTTTTTGTATATTGCCATTCCTACTATCTGATTTGTGTCCGTTTATCCTTTTCCGTAGCGACTGTCCAGTTTGGCCGATGTACATAGCAGAGGGGCATGGCTGGCATATGATATTATATATTACATTTGTGGACATGCAGATGAGTGAACCGGTGATGGTGTGCCTGATCTGGTTAGGTCCTGTGATGGTGTCGCTGGTGTAGGTATGTGGGCAGAGTTGGCATTGAGGTTTGTTGCATGGATTGGTTCCTGAGCTAGAGTTACTATGGAGCAGTGTGCAGTTACTGGTGAGAATATATTTCAGTTTGGCAGGTTGCCTGTGAGCGAGGACTGGCCTGCCACCCAAGGCCTGTGAAAGTGTGCGATCATTGTCCAGGATGGGTTGTAGATCCCTGATGATGCGTCGGAGAGGTTTTAGCTGGGGACTGTATGTGATGGCCAGTGGAGTCCTGCTGGTTTCTTTCTTGGGTTTGTCTTGCAGTAGGAGGCTGCTGGGTATAGCAGAGAAACTGCTGAGCTTCAGTTCATTGGCAAATTTGACACCATCAGCTCAGGATTAAACAAAGACTGTGAATGGCTTGCCAATTACAGAACCAGTTTCTCCTCCCTTGGTTTTCACACTTCAAGTGCCAGAACAGGGCCTCATCCTCCCTGATTGAACTGCCTCATTATCTCTAGCTTGCCTGCATATACATACCTGCCCCTGGAACTTTCCACGATATGCATCTGACGAAATGGGTATTCACCCATGAAAGCTCATGCTCCAAAAAGTCTGTTAGTCTATAAGGTGCCACAGTATTCTTTGCTGCTTTTACAGATCCAGACTAACATGGCTACCCCTCTGATACTAGACTAGAGAAGGAGGGTAGACTGCCTCCATTCCAGGCTAAACCCCGGGGATTATTTTGTCCCATAACCGTGGGTTCACCCTAGCTAAAGATCCAGCCGATGAGGAGGCTTTCTGTCTCTACGTGGGTTACGGCGAACTTCTGGTGTTGTTGCACCGAAAATTACCATAGGCTTAGGGTCTGCAGCATGAACAGGTGAGGAGGTGGTATCAGCTCATGCTGGGCAAAAGGGTATCTCAACCGCCGGAAGTAAGGGAGTAGAACAGTCAGGAACAGGTGATTCGTGAGTCAGTGTCTGACCAGAAGAGGTGAAGTCAGACCACTCAACTCCAGGTATGTCTGAGGACTGGCATGATCTGGCAACAGCTGATCTACATGTCGCCACCAGGTAGGATTCTCTGCAGTCCGGACTGTGTAGGAAACAGTTCCTGTTTGAGTGATGATCGTGGCAGGGACCCATTTAGCTCCAGAAGTATAATTCCGAGCCAAAACTGGCTCTCCCAGGCTAAAGGTTCGGTCTTTTGCTCTGGGTGCACGTCTGATGACTTGATGTTGCTGCTGATGTTGCACAATTTGTTGGGTTTTAGAAGGTTTCAGCAGATCAAAGCAAGTGCGCAGCTGTCGTCCCATCATTAGAAAGGCCGGGGGTGCCTGGGTGGTAGCATGAGGTGTGTTTCTGTAGGAAAGTAAGAAGGTATCCAGACGCTTTAGAATGGAGTGTTGTCCCCTTGCTGATTTCAAAGCGTGTTTCATTGTCTGCACAAATCTTTCAGCTAATCCGTTGGTGGATGGATGATATGGTGCTGACGTGACGTGGTGTATCACATTTGCCTTCATAAAATTTTGAAACCCTTGAGAGACGAACTGCAGTCCGTTGTCGCTCACAAGTTGTTCTGTGAGACCAAAACGACTAAAGAGTCCCTGTAGTTTTTGGACAGTACTCTCTGCAGTAGTGAACTGCATTATAGAGGCTTCTGGCCATTTAGAATGGGCATCTAATGCCACCAAGAACATGTTTCCTTCAAGGGGGGCAGCAAAGTCAATGTGAATACGTTGCCACGGGTTTTCAGGCCAGTCTCATGGGTGTAGGGGTGCCCACTGGGGTGTATTCCTCATACCCTGACATGACATACAAGCTTTTGCTTTCTCTTCAATAGCACTGTCCAATCCAGGCCACCAAAAATAGCTTTGTGCAATTTCCTTCATGTGCACTATTCCACAGTGACTGGAATGTAGCTGTTCTAACATCTGTGATCTCAGTGGTGGTGGAATAATGACATGTCTCCCCCACAACAAACAACCGGATTGGACAGATAACTCCATCCTCCTGGACATGTAGGTAACAAGGTCGGGTGAGACCGGAAAGGTTTGTCGAGATTTTCCATGCATCACCAGGTCCATAACTTGGGACAATACTGGGCCAACGTGAGTTGCCTTCTTTATCTGAGTAGCAGTGATGGGTGTATTCTCTACCTGATCAAAGTAGAAGATTTCCTTTTGGGCACTATCTTGATGTTTGATCGGCAAAGGCAACCTTGAGAGGCCATCTGCATTGCCGTGTAGAGTGGATTTCCGATATTTAATTTTATAAGTGTGTGCTGAAAGTGACAATGCCCAACGTTGCATACAACTAGCAACTAATGGGGGAATGCCTCTGTAGGGTCCAAAAAATGACGTCAGAGGTCGATGGTCTGTGAGAATAGTAAACTTTCACCCAAACAGGTACTGATGAAACTTCCGAATTCCAGAAACAATTCCTAATGCCTCACCCTCGATCTGGGAGTAGTTAGTTTTTGCTTTGCTTAAAGTGCATGAAGCAAAAGCAATAGGTCTCTCTTCTCCAGAAGGCATAATGAGTGACACGACTGCTCCCACTCCATAAGGGGAGGCATCGCAGGCAATTGTAGGGGTAAGGATGGATCAAAGTGCGTTAGAACTTCAGAATTTAGCAGTGTATCCTTAGCTTTGCTAAATGCAACATCACAGGCTTCAATCCACTTCCAGGCCTTGTTCTGCCCCAGGAGCTCATGAAGTGGTTTTAGCAGTGTGGCTAACTGTGAGATGAACTTTCCATAATAGTTCAGTAGTCCTAGAAACGAGTGCAGCTTGCTTACATTTCAAGGTGGGGGAGCCTCTACCATAGCTTTAACTTTTGCAGGGGCCTTATGAAGACCTGCAGAATCAATGATGCATCCCAACTATTCAACAGAGAGCTTGAAGAACTCACATTTGTCTTTGCGAACTCGTAGGCCATACTCTTCCAGTCTTTGTAGGGTAGCCTCTAAATTCTTTAAGTGATCCTCTTCATTCCTTCCAGTGACCAGGATATCATCCAGATAGCACTGAACTCCTGACAAGCCACACAAGATCTGGTCCATAGCCCTCTGGAACAGGGCGGGAGCAGACATTATTTCGAAGGGTAGGCGACAGTATTGATAAAGCCACTTATGAGTCACAATAGTCAACAGATCTTAGGACTTGTAATCGACGTGCGTCTGTAAATATGCTTGACTCAGATCAATCTTACTGAACTTTTGTCCCCCAGCCAGGCCTGCGAAGAGGTCATCTATGCAGGGAAGAGGGTATTGCTCTGCACACAACACTGGGTTGACAGTGATTTTAAAATCACCGCAAATCCAGAGAGAGCCACCTTTCTTCACTATTGGAATTATAGGAGTGGCCCATGAGCTATGGGTAACTGGTGTTAGGACTCCATTGGTGACCAGGCGCTCCAGGTCTGTTTCAACTTTTTGCCTGATGGCATATGGCACAGTACAGGCTATCAGATATTTTGGTGGACTATCAGGTTTAATGTTCAATGTCACAGTGATTCCCTTCATACTTCCCAAATCCTCTCCAAAAACAGCAGCATGTTTCCTTAGTATAGGGGTTAGACTGGTTTCTTCTTTAGTCATCCGGTGCACTTCTGCCCAGATCAGCTGAATCTGCCCAAACCAAGACCTACCCATTAAGCCTGGGTAGTTACCTCTCACCACAAACAGTGGCAATTTAGCAGCCTGTCCATTGAGCTCCACCTTAACATCAGTAGTGCCCAACATGGGCACAGCTTCTCCTGTATCCGTCTTCAGAACAGTTTTTGTTGCCTTAAGCTGAAGAGGCTGTAGCTTTTCTTTATACACAGTTTCGGAGACCAGCGAGACAGCTGCACCGGTGTCCAGTTCCATGCATATAGGTTTGCCATCCAATAACGGGGTTATCCCGAATTCATGTGAGCCCACAGCCAAAGACAAAACATGCAGTGGCATTTCCGCTTGCGATGAGGTGCCACCTTGATCATCCTGGGTCTGCTCTAGGGTATGCAGGGTTCCTCTTTTTGTCGGCCAGACCACAGGCCTCATAGACTCATAGACTCATAGACTCATAGGTCAGAAGGGACCAATCTGATCATCTAGTCTGACCTCCTGCACAAGGCAGGCCACAGAACCCCACCCATCCAATTTTGTACAACCCCTATCCCAGGACCGAGTTGTTGAAATCCTCAAAAATGGTTTGAAGACCTCAAGCTGCAGAGACATCACCAGCAAGCGACCCGTGCCCCACGCTGCAGGGGAAGGCGAAAAACCTCCAGGGCACCTGCCAATCCGCCCTGGAGGAAAATTCCTTCCCGACCCCAAATATGGCGATCAGCTAAACCCTGAGCATGTGGGCAAGAGTCACCAGCCAGCACCCAAGAAGGAGTTCTCCGCAGCAACTCAGTACCCATCGCAAGCAACATCACCCCGCAGACCATTGAGCAGACCTGTCTGGTGGTAATTCAAGATCAATTGCCCAAATTAACGATCCTATCATAACATCCCCTCCATATACTTATCAAGCTTTGTCTTAAAGCCAGGAAAGTCTTTTGCCCCTACTACTTCCCTCGGAAGGCTATTCCAGAACTTCACTCCCCTAATGGTCAGAAACCGTCGTCTAATTTCAAGTCTAAACTTCCTAATATCCAGTTTATACCCATTCGTCCTCGTGGCTACATTAGTACTAAACTTAAATAATTCCTCTCCCTCCCTAACGTTAACCCCCTTGATATATTTATATAGGGCGAGCATATCCCCCCTCAGCCTTCTTTTGGCCAGGCTAAACAAGCCAAGCTCTTTGAGTCTCCTTTCATAAGGCAGTTTTTCCATTCCTCGGATCATCCTCGTAGCCCGTCTCTGAACCTGTTCCAGTTTGAATTCATCCTTCTTGAACATGGGACACCAGAACTGCACACAGTATTCCAGATGGGGTCTCACCAACGCCGTATACAACGGTACTAACACCTCCTTATCCTTGCAGGAAATACCCCGCCTGATGCATCCCAAAATCGCATTTGCTTTTTTAACAGCCGTATCACAGTGGTGACTCATAGTCATCCTGCTATCAACCAGTACCCCAAGGTCCTTCTCTTCCTCCGTCGCTTCCAACTGATGCGCCCCCAACGTATATCCAAAATTCTTATTATTAATTCCTAAATGCATGACCTTGCACTTTTCACTATTGTATTTCATCCTATTTCTATTACTCCAGTTTACAAGGTGGTTCAGATCTTCTTGAATAGTATCCCTGTCCTTCTCCGTGTTAGCAATACCCCCCAGCTTCGTGTCATCCGCGAACTTTATTAGCACATTCCCGCTCTTTGTGCCAAGGTCAGTAATAAAAAGGTTAAATAAGATCGGTCCCAAAACCGATCCTTGAGGGACTCCACTGGTGACCTCCTTCCAGTCCGACAGTTCACCTTTCAATACGACCCTCTGGAGTCTCCCCTTTAACCAGTTCCTTATCCACCTTACAACTTTCATATTCACTCCCAGCTTTTCCAATTTAACTAACAGCTCCCCGTGCGGAACCGTGTCGAACGCCTTACTGAAATCTAGGTAAATTATATCTACCGCATTTCCTTTATCTAAGTAATCCGTCACCTTCTCAAAGAAGGAGATCAGATTGGTTTGGCACGATCTACCTTTAGTAAATCCGTGTTGCAATTCGTCCCAATTACCATTGACCTCTATGTCCTTAACTACTTTCTCCCTTAAAATTTTTTCCAAGACCTTACTTACTACAGACGTCAAGCTAACAGGCCTATAATTACCCGGATCACTCTTTTTCCCTTTCTTAAAAATAGGAACTACATTAGCAATCCTCCAGTCATACGGCACAACCCCCGAGATTATCGATTGCTTAAAAATTCTCACTAACGGGCTCGCAATTTCACGCGCCAGTTCCTTTAATATCCTCGGGTGGAGATTGTCCGGGCCCTCCGACTTCGACCCATCGAGCTGTTCAAGTACGGCCTCTACCTCAGTTGCAGTAATATCCACTTCCATATCCACATTCCCGTTTATCATCCCTCCATCATCGCAAGGTTCCTCACTAGTCTTATTAAAAACCGAGGCAAAGTACTTGTTTAGATGTTGGGCCATGCCTAGGTTATCCTTAACCTCCATTCCATCCTCAGTGTATAGCGGCCCCACTTCTTCTTTCTTTGTTTTCTTCTTATTTATGTGGCTGTAGAACCTTTTACTATTGGTTTTGATTCCCTTTGCAAGTTCCAGTTCAATGCGGCTTTTAGCCTTCCTCACTTTATCCCTACATGTTCTGACCTCAGCAAGGTAGCTTTCTTTACTGATCCTGCCTTCCTTCCACTCCCTGTAAGCTTTCTGCTTTTGTCTAATCCCCTCTCTGAGTTGCTTGCTCATCCAGTTTGGCGTGCAACTCCTGCCCATGGTTCTTTTCCCCTTTCTCGGGATGCAGGCTTCCGACAGTCTCCGCAGCTGTGACTTAAAGTAATTCCAGGCCTCCTCCACATTTAAATCCACTAATTCCTCCGTCCAATCCACTTCCCTAACTAATTTCCTTAACTCTTTAAAATTAGCCCTCGATAAGTCGAAAACCCTAATCGCAGATCTACATTTGTTTATCCTTCCATCTAGTTTGAACTGAATCAGCTCATGATCACTCGTACCAAGGTTGTCCCCTACCACCATTTCTTCTACGAGGTCCTCACTGCTCACCAACACCAAGTCTAAAATGGCATCCCCTCTCGTAGGTGCTTCAACTACTTGATGAAGAAATCCATCCGCTATCAGATCCAGAAAAATCTGACCCCTATTATTTGTGCAAGTACTCGTCCTCCAGTCTATATCCGGGAAGTTGAAGTCCCCCATAATCACACATTTCCTCTTTGTGTTTACTTCATTAAAGACATTAAAGAGGTCTCTATCCATATCCCAATCCGATCCCGGCGGTCTGTAGCACACCCCAAGCACTATCTCAGGGGAAGCTCTAGTTGCTTTTTTACCCAGCGTGATTTTTGCCCAGACGGACTCCGTCTTATCCATTCCATCGCTTCTTATTTCGCTACAGTTAATTTCATCATTGATGTACAAGGCTACTCCCCCACCTTTGCCTTTCTTCCTGTCTTTTCTGAACAGCACATAGCCTTCAATACCCGTGCTCCAGTCATGACTACTATTCCACCAGGTTTCGGTAATCCCTATAATATCCGGCTTCACTTCCTGCACGAGTAACTCCAGTTCCTCCATCTTGTTACCTAGGCTCCTCGCATTAGTGTACAAACCTTTTAATTTTCGGCATTTGGCGTCAGTGACATTCTTTCCCCCGTCGTGCACAAACTGTCTGCCACCAGCATCACCCGTTACTCTGGTTTCTACTCCACTATTCCTCCTTGGATCAAATCTTGGGGCCGCAAGGGTATCCCCGTTCACTTTGTTCACTTCCCTCTCCAGGTTATGTTCTGGCGTGGAGATCTCCCGAACATTTCCCAACCATCTCCCCCAACTTTCTAGTTTAAAGCCCTCTTGATGAGGTCGGCGAGCCTCCATCCTAGAATCCTATTTCCCTCCTTGCTGAGATGAAGTCCATCCTGAGCAAACAGTTGTCTATCTGTAAATGCGTCCCAGTGACCGTACATCCCAAAGCCCTCCTTATAACACCACTCCCTGAGCCATCTGTTGATCGCCATAATCTTGTCCCTCCTTCGTCGCCCCGCTCTAGGAACCGGCAGAATCCCACTGAAGATCACCTGAGCCTCGATGTCTTTAAGCCTCTTCCCCAGTCTGAAATAGTCCTCCTTGATACAGTCCAGTGAGTAACTAGCTGTATCGTTCGTTCCCACATGAAGGATAATCAACGGATTTTTTCCCGCTCCTGCTAAGATCGTATTCAGGCTCAAGTCCACATCCTGTATCTTAGCCCCCGGCAGACAGCACACTCTTCTGTTCTCCCGATCCGGTCTAGTTACAGGCCTGTCTACTCTTCTCAGTAGAGAGTCTCCAATCACGTAGACTTGCCTTTTCCTGGTGACAATGCGATTCTCCGGTCTATCCCCCACAGCAGCTGGCCGTGATTCCTCCTGATTTGTATTTGACCTCACAATCCTCCTAGGGCTCGTACTTGATGTTGCCTCCACTGACTGCTCCCCTCCATCTGCAGGACTAGCTGCTTGCCTCTTCTTCCTTGCCGTTACTCCTTCAGCAGCCCGCTGTGTTCCATCTTCATTTCCCAACTCAGCAAATCTATTCCTGAGTTCTATTTGTCCATCGCTGGCCCGTCTTATCCTCTGTCTGGTTCTCCTAGTGACATGCTTCCACCGTCCACTTTCCTCACCCAGCAGTCCCTCCTCAGAGTCCTTAGGTCCTGCTTTTGTCCGCTCGCCTGAGCTTGTCCCCTGTGCCTCATCATGTCTGTGTTCCATCATCTGCTCAACTCCCCTTCTAAACTCAGCCAGAGTTTCCACTTGCATCTCCAGTCCCCTAACCTTTTCCTCCAGCATCTCTATCAGACGACACTTCATGCAGATGAAACTCCTTTCAGGTGCTCCCTCTAGGACCGTGTACATGCCGCAGCTGCCGCACCCAGTCATCCTCAGTGTGTCTGCACCTGCTGCCTCTGCCTCCATCGTAGCGCTGCAACTCTGTGCCTGGTAATCCACGCCTCACACCGCACCGCAGGCCACCGACCAGCGCAGGGCTGCCTCTTCCCTGGTCTGCCTTCCCGGTTCCTCTGCCTTGGTCTCCCCTGCAACCTCCCCCTGGAAACTCCCCTGTTAGCCGCTCTGTTCGCCGCCTCCTGTGCCGCTGCAGCTGACTGTGCCGCTGCCTGAGTGCCTGGCTCCTTATATAGGACCCCTAATCAGGTAAGCCCCGCCCCCAACTCAGGGCTCAGCCTCGCTCTCAGCACACAGCCCCTAGCAGCCTGCACACACATTCACTCACACACAAACACCACAAACTACAAAAACCACAAAAACCTGCTCCTCCAACAGCACTCCCACTGAAACTCCCCTGTTAGCCGCTCTGTTCGCCGCCTCCTGTGCCGCTGCAGCTGACTGTGCTGCTGCCTGAGTGCCTGGCTCCTTATATAGGACCCCTAATCAGGTAAGCCCCGCCCCCAACTCAGGGCTCAGCCTCGCTCTCAGCACACAGCCCCTAGCAGCCTGCACACACACTCACTCACACACAAACACCACAAACTACAAAAACCACAAAAACCTGCTCCTCCAACAGCACTCCCACTGAAACTCCCCTGTTAGCCGCTCTGTTCGCCGCCTCCTGTGCCGCTGCAGCTGACTGTGCCACTGCCTGAGTGCCTGGCTCCTTATATAGGACCCCTAATCAGGTAAGCCCCGCCCCCAACTCAGGGCTCAGCCTCGCTCTCAGCACACAGCCCCTAGCAGCCTGCACACACACTCACTCACACACAAACACCACAAACTACAAAAACCACAAAAACCTGCTCCTCCAACAGCACTCCCACTGAAACTCCCCTGTTAGCCGCTCTGTTCGCCGCCTCCTGTGCCGCTGCAGCTGACTTGTTCTTTTGTTTACAGGCACACTCAATGTGTCCCTTTTTGCCACAGTGTCGACACACCAGGTCCTTACACCAGCATTCTGATGCCTGGTGACCTGGCTTACCACAGCGGTAACATTCCTGACTCTGCACAGTTTTGTGGGTAGGTTCTTGTGACACTTTTTGCAGCCTATGGGATGCACCGATGTATTGCGCCTCCGTTGTAGCCAGTTCCAGGGATACAGCAATATCAACAGCCTTCTGTAATGTAAGCTGAGCCTTTTCCATATAGCTTCTCTGTAGAGGCCACACACTAACCTGTCACGCAAGGCATCATTTAGCATCTCTTTAAATTCACAGTGTTCTGCTAGCTTTTTTAAAATTGCTACAAATTGTACAACTCTTTCATCTTCTTTTTGGTCTCTTTTGTGAAACTGATATCTTTCAGCAACTACCAGTGGTTTTGGGGAAAAATGGGACCCCAGGATTTCCACCATGTCACTGCAAGATTTAGTCTCAGGCTAAACAGGGTATAGTAAGCTGCGTAACAGGGAGTAGGTTTTAGCTCCTACAACACTTAAGAATATGGGCACCATCTTCTCTTCTGGAATGTCATTTGCAATAACAAAAAGCTCAAAACACTCAGTATACGCAGGCCACTGCTCTATATTCTCATCAAAAGGTTCCAGTGGCCTGGTCAGAGTAGCCATGATTTTTAGTTTCACTTTCTGTACCTTGACTTCTACTTCCTTGTGTTGCTGGAGCAGCACCGGAATCCCATCCTTGTCGCCACTTGTTATATCCTTGGGGGCAGCCGGTTTAAGAAAAAATCACTTGAGGCCAGACAGCAGACAGCTAACAAAACTACCATTTATTTCCAGACACAGAGCTCACGCAATTGGCCGAAGCTGGCTGGGCTAACCCCTAATAATCTAACTCAGTTGCATGGGAACCAAAACCATGACAACCAAATACACAACAGTGGGCACCCTGCTGTGTGGGTGGGATGACGGTAACCCAGACTCAGGGCTGGAACAGGCCCCTGATTGAGGGGGTGGCTGCATGGTTTACAGCGCTCTGATGTCTCAGACAATGTGTCTCTCCCAAAGCCTCAGATCTGCATTACCAGAAGGCTCCTGTGCTGCCTCCGCTCCTTTCACCTTCTACAGCAAGGAGCAGCAGCAAGGGGCAGGGATGAGCCATAGGCACCAGGTGCGGGGCAGAGGCTTCAGGAGCCCAGATTGTTTGCCTGTCTGGGCATTTTGGCTGAGACCTCAGGGACACATTGTCAGGCAGAATCCCAGGCATCTGTATGAAAGGAGCATAAGGATGTAAGAGCAGCCAGACTGGGTCAGACTGGGTCCATCTCGCCCAGTGTCCTGTCTTCCCATAGCGGCCAAAGCCAGGTGCCCCAGAGAGAATGAACAGAACAGGTAATCATCAAGTGATCTATCCCCTGTCACCCGCTCCCAGCAAACAGAGACTAGGGACACCTTCCCTGCCCATCCTGGCTCAGAACATGTCCTCCATGAATCGATTTAGCTCTTTTTCTGAGCCCTGTTATAGTCTTGACCTTCACAACATCCTCTGGCAAGGAGTTCCGCAGGTTGACTGTGCGTTGTGTGAAAAAATACTTCCTTTTGTTTGTTTTAAACGTGCTGCCTATTAATTTCATTTGGTGACCCCAAGTTCTTGTGTTATGAGAAGGAATAAGTAACACTTACTTATTTACTTTCTCCACACCAGCCATGATTTTATAGACCTCTATCATAACCTCCCTTAGTCATCTTTTCTCCAAGATGAAAATTCCCAGGCTTATTATTCTCTCCTCAGATGGCAGACACTCCATACCCCTTTCTCAACCTTTTCCAATACCAATACATCTTTTCTGAGATGGAGTGACCGTATCTGCATGCAGCATTCAAGATGTGGGCATACCATGGATTTATACAGCGGCAATAAGATTTTCTCCCTTATTTTCTATCCCTTTCCTAATGACTCCCAACATTCTGTTCCCTTTTTGACGGCCGCTGCACATTGAGTGGATCTTTGCAGAGAACTATCCACAGTGACTCCAAGATCTCTCACTTGAGTGGCAACAGCTATTTGACATCCCATCGTTTTATATGTAGAGTTGGGATTATATTTGCCAATGTGTATCACTTTGCATTTATCAGCATTGAATTTCATCTGCCATTTTGTTGCCCTTTCACCCAGTTTCGTGAAATCTCTTTTTAGCTCCTCACAGGCTACTTAACTATCCTCAGTAGTTTTGGATCATCTGCAAATTTTGTCACCTCGCTGTTTAGCAGATCATTTATCAATATGTTGACTAGTCCTGGTCCCAGTACAGACACCACTAGTTACCTATTTGCATCCTGAGAACTGACCATTTATTCCTACCATTTGTTTCCTAGCTTTTAACCAGTTATTGATCCATGTGAGAACCTTTCAGAGGTGAAAGTAAGACAGTCCAGTCCAGTATGGGATACCGGCAAGAGCGGGTATGCTGTGCCAGCCCAGCCCGACTTCCCCAGGCTGGTGATTTAAATGGCCCAGGGCTTCCTGCAGTGACTGGAGCCCCGGGTCCTTTAAATCGTCTCCAAAGCCCCCCTGCCGGAGCCCCGGGGAGTAAATCACTGCCGTGGATGTTGCTTTCTCCTGCGCTACGAACACAGAGCAGGGGCGGCAGGAACTTCCTTACAGTGGGGGGGGCACCATTGTCTGAACTGTGGTACTCCCATGACACCCCTTCCTCAAGGACCCACACTCACACCACCCCTCCCCCCGAGGCCACACCCACAGAACGCCTCTTCCCCCCCTAAGACTCCACCCTTCCCCCCACTCCATCACTGGTCCTAACAGCTCGTAAACAGTGATGGAGCCACAGCCCTCTAACCCCCTGTTCCAGCACCCCTGACAGAGAGATAAGCAGGCAGCAGTGTGTGTGTGTGTGAGACAGAGGTTTCTGTGCTGACCTGAGCCAGTGAGGGTAGCAGGGGCTGATGTTGGGGCTGTCTCCCTCCCCCTGCCTCAGGACTGGTTGCTTGCAGCAGCTGTCTGGACTTAGAGACAGTGTGCCCACACACTCACTCTCCCCACACACACACACATACTCTGTACCCCACCAGGCACATTGCAGTTGAAAACCAGCTGGCAATCTAGTAGGATTCCCGTGGAACAATGGGATAGACAAACCTGCATCATGTGATGCTGTACCAGCCATGAGGTCTTGCAAACCCTTCCCAAAACACCTGCAGCCAGTTGCACAGCTACCCACAATGCACTGCTCTCTGTGGCTATCCAAGATTCCAGCCTGGATGTGCTCTGGTGACACAAGGGGCATAGTGTGGATATGCAACAGCTGTTTAATTAAAACACTTTAAAGCCACATTACCCAATAGTGTAGCCACAGCTTGAGAGTGAGACAAGACCCAGCTCCCTTGAAACTAAAGAACCACAACTTCCCCTGTAGTTGACAGGATGTGAAGGTGTGCCAGGAAACCCCAATGGATTGCTAATCCATCGCCTTAGCCACTCGGCCATAACTGCTTGCTTGAGATGGGTCTCTCACTACACTCTAGTTCTGTTCTCAATCTGTGATCAATTCCAGTTGTTCCCTCAGACCACCTTCCACAACACACACACTGCTGTGCCAATGTGGAAGTGTGTCCATGGCTAAACTGCAAGAATTCCTGCTCATTTCCCTTCTGGCTGGAGCATGAGGAGGGTGTTTTTGTGGTCAATGACGTTCCTGTAGATTGTTGTCCATTTCCTGCCTTGATCATTCAGACAGTTCCTTTACCATCATATCCCCAGCATATCAGGGATTGCAATAGCAGAGGGTAGGTTTTCTCCTGGGCACTGAGCTTTGCTAGGGGATTGGTGGCTCCTTTCTTCCTCACCCTGGAGTAAACTCAGCTATTTATTCCATCCTTGATGTTTCAGTGAATAACAAGAGATGACCGAGGAAACACGTGGACAGTGCGCGTCTTAGGGGAGGGGCAGAGAGGTGTGGGTGGTGGACAGGGCAGTTCAGGAGAGGGGGTAGAGAGGTGTGAGTGCTGGGCAGGGTGGGTCCCATGGGAGAAGCAGAGAGGCACAAGTGGTGGGCAGGGCTGGTCTTAGGGGAGGGGGCAGAGAGGTTTGGGCAGGGTAAGTCTCAGGAGAAGGGCAGAGAGGTGGGAGCAGCAGACAGGCCTTGGGGTAGGGGGTGGAGAGGCATAAGGAGGCCTTCGGGCAGCAGAGGAGCAAGCGAAAGTTGGACCAGCAGGCCTCAGCCAAAGAGGAAGAGCAGGGGTGGGAAGTGGCCAAATGGGAGTGAGGGCAGAGCATAGGTGGGGCCTCAGAGGGAGGAGAATGAGTCAGGGGGTGGAGTGGGCAGGGCCACCCAGAGGATTCAGAGCCTTGGGCAAAACATATTGGGGGCCTTTCCATAAAAAATGTTGCAATACTCTAGAATACACTATTCTCATGGGGGCCCTGCAGGGCCTGGGGCAAATTGCCCCACGTGCCCCCCCTCTGGGTGGCCCTGTCCTCAGCCTCTCCTTGTAAGTACCCTGCCCCCTAATCATTTTTGTTGCCCTCCCCTAGACTCTCTCTAACTTGTTTCTCTAGTGGGAGGGTGAAAACTGGACGCAATGCTCCAGATGTGGCCTCACCAATGCCGAATATAGGGGAATAGTCACTTCCCTCCATATGCTGCCAATACTCCTTCTAATCCAGCCCAGTATGGCCAGTTACCCATATTGAATGCAGACCCACCAATATTTGATCAATTGGTTACTGTCCATTCAGGAGGTTCTTTCCTACCTATTCATAAATAATGAAGATGCTCTAAGCAGAGGGGAGAGAGCTGTCCCGCCCGTGTAGTTAATCCATCTCCCGGAGAGGTGGTAGCTACGTCACTGGGGGAATCTATGTGGGTGGATGTGCAAGCTGTGGTGTCTCCATGCATCTGTAAGTTTAATGAAACCCCATTTTTAAAAGCACTGTGGTCTGGGAAGAGAACAGGAGATCTCTGAGGCAGGGCCTGTCCTTCAAACTCTTTAAGATCACTGACTTACTTTCATAGCAGTCATGGGGGTATAGCTCAGTGGTAGAGTGTTTGACTGTAAATCAAGTAGTCCTTGGTTCAGATCCAAATGCTGCTTTACGCACCTCTTCCTTCAACCAAAGTAATTGCATTTCTGTTATGTTCACGAGTTCCACTGAGTAGGGATTCCTGAAATGAATGCAAACACTCAATATCTTCCTGTGCAAATGCATATAAACCTAGCAAACATGTGCCTCCACTGAATTCAGTTCAAATCCTCTAAAGGATTAAAGAATCCTTAATGAGGTTGCAGGAAAAAACCATCCTGATGTGTAGAAAGAATAGTAAATATGGCAGGCGGCCAGCTTGGCTTAACAGTGAAATCCTTGCTGATCTTAAACGCTAAAGAGAAGCTTACAAAAAGTGGAAGATTGGACAAATGACCAGAGAGGAGTATAAAAATATTGCTCAGGCATGCAGGAGTGAAGTTAGGAAGGCCAAATCACACTCGGAGTTGCAGCTAGCAAGAGATGTTAAGAGTAAGAAGAAGGGTTTCTTCAGGTATGTTAGTAACATGAAGAAAGTCAAGGAAAGTGTGAGCCCCTTACTGTATGAGGGAGGTAACTCAGTGGACAGAGGATGTGGAAAAAGCTAATGTACTCAATGCTTTTTTTGCCCCTGTCTTCACAAACAAGGTCAGCTCCCAGACTGCTGCACTGGGCAGCACAGTGTGGGGAGAAGGTGACCAGCCCTCTGTGGAGAAAGAAGTGGTTCGAGACTATTTAGAAAAACTGGAGACCAGCAGATGTCCATGGGGCTGGATGCGCTGCATCCGAGGGTGCTAAAGGAGTTGGCGGATGAGATTGCAGAGCCGTTACCCATTATCTATGAAAACTCATGGCGATCGGGGGTGGTCCCAGATGACTGGAAAAAGGCCCATCTTTAAAAAAGGGAAGAAGGAGGATTTGGGGAACTACAGGCCAGTCAGTCTCACCTCAATCCCTGGAAAAATCATGGAGCAGATCCTCAAGGAATCACTTCTGAAGCACTTAGAGGAGAGGAAAGTGATCAGGAACAGTCAGCATGGATTCACCAGAGCAAGTCATACCTGACTAACCTAATTGCCTTCTATGAGGAGATAACTGGGTCTGTGGATGAGGGGAAAGCAGTGGATCTGTTATTCCTTGACTTTAGCAAAGCTTTTGATGTGGTCTCCCACAGTATTCTTGCCAACAAGTTATAGTATGGGCTGGATGAATGGATTGTAAGGTGGTTAGAAAGCTGGCTAGATCGTCAGACTCAATGGGCAGTGATCAAAGGCTCCATGTCTAGCTGGCAGCCAGTTTCAAGGGGAGTGCCCCAAGGGTTGGTCATGGGGCCAGTTTTGTTCAATATCTTCATTAATGATCTGGAGAATGGCGTGGACTGCACCATCATCAAGTTTGCAGATGACACTAAACTGGGAGGAGTGGTAGATATGCTGGAGGGTAGGGTTAGGATACAGAGGGACCTAGACAAATTAGAGGACTGGGGCAAAAGAAACCTGATGAGGTTCAACGAGGACAAGTGCAGAATCCTGCACTTAGGACAGAAGAATCCCATTCGCTGTTACAGACTAGGGACCGAATAGTTAGGAAGCGGTCCTACAGAAAAGGACCTAGAGATTACAGTAGACGAGAAGCTGGCTATGAGTCAACAGTGTGCCCTTGTTGCCAAGAAGGCTAACGGCATTTTGGGTTGTATAAGTAGGGGCATTGCCAGCAGATCGATGGATGTGATCATTCCCCTCTATTCGACATTGGTGAAGCCCCGTCTGGAGTACTGTGTCCAGTTTTGCGCCCAACACTACACGAAGGATGTGGAAACCTTGGAAAGATTCCAGCAGAGGGCAACAAAAATGATTAGAGGTCTGGAGCACATGACTTATGAGGAGAGGTTGAGGGAACTGGGCTTGTTTAGTCTGCAGAAGAGAAGACTGAGGGGGGATTTGATAGCTGCTTTCAAGTACCTGAAAGGGGTTCCAAAGAGGATGGATCTAGACTGTTCTCTATGGTACCTGATGACAGAACAAGGAGTAATGGTCTCAAGTTGCAACGAGGAAGGTTTAGGTGCAATATTAGGAAAAAGCTTTTTCAGAAGGAGGGTGGTGAAGCACTGGAATGGGTTACCTAGGGAAGTGGTGGAATCTTCTTCCTTAGAGGTTTTTAAGGTCAGGCTTGACAGAGCCCTGGCTGATAAGATTTAGTTGGGGATTGGTCCTGCCTTGAGCAGTGGATTGGACAAGATACCTACTAAGGTCCCTTCCAACCCTGATATTCTATGATTATATGATTAAATGTTCTGATGGTCTCTTCTGGACATAAAATCGACTAATTTCTGAAAAACTGAGTGTGGCATTGGAAGCAGCGTCTGATGTTTTACTGTCTAGCCAACTTGCTTCCTAGAACGAACGCTCCTTGAGTGTGGTGATTCACAGGGAGTAGCTCAAACCTCCAAAGTGCCTGGCCAGGGGCAGGACATTGGCACAGCAAGGGAGGGGTGTAACAGTGACATCACAAAGGCCTTTTGCAGGACCTCACACTATTCTTCAAAGACTATTGGTGGGGAGGTGGTGACCTCACAGAGAGATTCTGACACCATCCAGGCAGGAGAGTGGCGAGGGGCCAGGGAAACTTCAGAGACCCCTGTGGCTTTGCTTCAGCAAATCTCCTTCTCCAGGTCTGTCTTTGAGGACTGAGAGAGTATTCGGGGTCACGGACGTGAGCGCCAGGAGGAACCTCTTTCGGGTTTTCTCCTTCTCTTGTAGTGATTTTACCAGAAAACAGCCATCCCTATTTAGAAGGTAAGAGCCTCCTGGAGGTTTGCAACCTGTTCAATCTGAACCATCTGGTGAGAGTTGAATTCTAGGCATGGAAAACACGAGCTTAAGGAGGCAGAATTTTATTCCACAGCTGGGATTTTGTCCCTTAGAATCAATGGGGACATAAGGGTTTGTCCTTTTTGTTTCACCTTTTCCTCCATCCACCCTCCCTTCCTCGTTTCTCTTCTTCTCTTGCTTCTTTTCTCCTTTTTCCTATTCCCCTCCCAACACCAGGACGTATGCTTGTGTGTGTGTGTGTGTTGTGGGGCAGTGCTCTGTAGCTCCCACTGTGGGAGGTTCACCGAAAAATGTGGGGCTGAAATAGTGCTTGGGCAGTGATCCCCACCAGTGACCTGGGCCATCCTTCGGGCTCTCTGGGCTCATCTTCATCCTCCCGTCCTCAGTCTCTACCCTGACTGGCTGAGCAGGGGGTTATTGACAGGGAGGAGACTCAGGTCCTTGTTGTTCTCTTTTAAGACCAAGGAAATAAGTCAGAATCAGTTCTATGTTTGGTGAATTTTGCTGCTTCTCTGCATTAATGGTCTCTGAGCAGTTCATGATTCTCTCTAACATTGCAGTTCTCCTCAAATACTTGCTGAATAATTACTGTCACTATTGTTGGTCTGGAGCTCATCTGAGACCACTTTATTCAGGTCATTCAGTGTCTGAAATTCAAGATCGGATGGTTATTTTGAAAATTAGGGCTCTTGTGTCCTATTCCCAACTCTGCCACCGACTGCCTGTGTGACCTAAGACAAGTCAATTCTCCTTTCTCATCCTGAACTTCTCCCTCTTTCAAGTAGGGATAATAATGATCCGCTCCTAACTACCTCATGGTGCGTGGAGGCAGGGCTGGTTCTAGGTCTTTTGCTGCCAAAAGCAAAAAAAAATTTTGGCTGCCCCCACCCCATCCCTGCCCCCCCCCACTCCCCTGCTGCCCAAGCCCTGGGCTTTCCCTCCCCACCTGAACCCCCTCACACTCCAGCTCTGGGCCTCCCCCCAACCGCATCCCCCTCTTGTCCCAGCCCTGGGCTCTCCCCCCACACACACCCCGTGCTGCCCCAGCTCTGGGCTCTCCTCTCCTCCCCTCCAGTGCTCCCCCACCCACCCACACTCCTGCCGCCTCAGCCCTGGGCTCTGCCCCCACCACCCGCACCTCATGCCGCCCCAGCCCAGCCTGACTGGCTGTGTGACCTGAGACAAGTCAATTCTCTTTCTCAGCCTGAGCTTCTCCATCTTTCAAGTAGGGATAGTAATGATCTGCTCCTACCTACCTCACGGTGGGTGGAGAATGGGGATCCACTGGAGAGTGTCACTAGGAATAGTGCATAATATAAGGTGTCCTATCACATTTACTCAGAGCAGATTAACACGTAATAGAATAGCTGAAATAGTCTATTTGATTTGTATGTTTTTATTTTGAAATTGTTAAAAGCAGCAACGACGTAGCTCAGACCGAAGCATCTTATCTAATGTTTGAGATCTAAGTGTCTCCTCTTTGTGTGCGAGGAGACAATTTAACACACTGTGACAAACAGGAGATGCTTTTGCTTTGCAACAAAATACTTTTGCAAAGAACTTTCATCCCACTTGTTATGATTTTGAGAAACAAACTGATTTAGTCTGAATGGGATTTTCTGACAGAAATGTTTTCAATGAAATTTCCTCACCACCTCGATTCCTGGGCTCTATCCCTACCTCTAAGGAGGAGAGGGAGGGTTTGTCTGTTAGAACAGGAGTCAGGACCGCTGGCTTCTCTTTCTGGCTCTGCCACCACCTTTCTGTGTATGCCCTTGGGTAGGTCACGTCCCTTCTCTGTACCTCAGGTTCCTCCCCGTCTGTCCAATGGGAACAGGGACAGTTCTCGAACTCTGGGCAGTTGTGAGCCTGAGTGAGATAAGGGGTGTTAAAGCCCTCTATGATGGAGAAAGGGGAGTTTTACAGTGTTTAGCACCAAGGAATTCTAAAGTTTGCTAAAATGTCTAGTCTGTGGAAACAAGAAATGGTCGGGCCCTAACTTTTTAAAAGCCCATTCAGGGATGTGAGTCCCTGTCTTTTCGGTACCTGGGGTTCTTTGCCAGCAGGAGAGAAGAGGTTCCTGCCTCCGATTTTGTGGCCTAAACAAACCCGGTGTTGTGGCCCAGTTCTCGTCTGAGATCCCTGAAAAAGAACATCTTCCCAACCATGATCAAGACAGGACCTATCATGCTAGTTACATTTTAATAAGACCAAAGCCTCCTCAAACCCGGTGTCACAATCACTGGAATGATTTTACCTTGATATTTTACCGGCCGCAGACACAAAGCGAGTCAAATTACAGTTTCTCTTCAGCGTCAGTGCACACACAAGAATCCGGAGGCTTTTCATTCCTTAGGTTCTGCTGCCATTTCATTTCTGTCCTCTTCCAAGATTTATCATTGTGCAAAGCAATATTTGGCCTTGGGAGTGTCCCCTCTGGTCCTGCCTGCTGCCTATGGGAAATTAAAAGGGCCCAGAGATCCCGGCCGCCACCACCACCACCAGCACAAGGGGGTTAAGGCAGTTTCCTGCTCACCCTCGCTCCGTGTGGCACGCCACCCCCAGAAGCAGCTGGCACGTCACTGTAGCCCATGAGATGTGTGTGGGGGGTCTCCCCGAGTGCCAACTCTGCCTACTGTTGCAATGGGAACTGTGGGGTGGAGTCTGCTGGCAGTGGTGTACAGAGACACTCCCAGCCCTCCTGGTTAGAGGCTGCTTCCAGAGAGGGGTGCACATTGCTTTTGGGAAATGCTTGAGGTAAATGCTGCACCCCTCACACCCTGCTCCAACTCAAACCCCATATCCGCACCCAAACTCCCTCCAAGACGCTGCCCACCACATCCACTCCTGCACCCCAACCCTCTGACTGAGCCCAGACCCTGCACTCAAAGTCTTTCCCGGAGCCCAACACCTCCCTCCCACACCCAAACTCCCTCCCAGAGCCTCACACAGGTGTGGGGTGGGGCAGGACTTGGTCCCATTCTGGGAACCACCAAAAATTATACAAACCTGCCAGCTCTGTCCAGCCCAACCTTCTGCTGATGCACCTCAGCCCACACCCGTGCAGGGTTTGAAGCTTTCATTGCTTAAATTCCAGGACACTGAGGGATTTCAGCTCCCCTTTGCCCAGAGGGAAACCACCCCACTCCCAGCCAGGTTCTTGTCCACGGGTTCACTGTAGGGGGGCTGGGTCCCTCTGGGTCTTTTCTCTCTCTAGGACAGGCCAGGGTGCAATAACTGGGGCATCTGAGCACCCAGGACCTTCTGTGGGGCTGCCATTCCCCTTCCCCTTCTGTGGTCCCATTTGTCACTGACTCCAGCCTTTTTTCTATCCATCGTCAGCACCATCTCAAGCCAGCTGCACCCGCCTCAAAAAGTCAGTGTCCCCTGGTGGGTGTAAATCACTGACCTCTCTCCTTTCTGAGCACTGACAGCCCCTCTGTTTCCTTGCCTCTCGGGCTGTGCAGATGGGACCTTTCCCTCCAGTGCTGGAGGATTCGCCCTTCTCATCTACCATTGTCCCAAGCAGCACAGCGGGTGGGAATCTTAAACATACCGAGGTGACTTAGGAGCAGAAACTCCCCCAGGACCTTCCATGCAATTGTCCCTTGCCCCTCAGTGAGCAGGATTGAAGCTCGGGCAAGGAGCCTTGTGGGCCACATCCCCTCTGGACACGAGCAAAGCAGCAGGATGAAAAAGGAATCTGGAGATGTGGGGGATTGAACGCAGGGCCTCATACATGCAAAGCATATGCTCTACTACTGAGCTACAACCCCACCTTAGTCTGTTTCTTGCTCTGAGGGCCAAACCTGCTGTCCTGGAGGTTGGTGGTTCATGGGGAACACTTTGCGGCAGGGCCGGATTCTGTACAGCAGAGGAGGAGAGAGAGTGCATGCCCTGGACCCAGGGTGCGGCGATACAAGACTCAGCCTTCATACTGCATTGGCTGGGTGCAGGGGTGAGAGTAACTTACAGGACTTACCGGTACTGCGGGAGTCCTGAGGGGGCGTGGCCTCATCCAGAAGAGGCATGGCATCTCAAGAGTTAAAGGCCCTGGGGCACCAGCTGTGGCTGGGAGACCTAGAGCCTTTAAATCAACCAGAGGATCCTAGCTGAAGAGGGGGCTGGGAGCCCGCCGTGGCTCATGGGGCAAATTAAAGGGCCTAGGCCTCCAGCCACCAGGAGAACCCCAAGCTTTGCGGGACTGGGGCAGGGATTTAAAGGGCCCAGAGCTCCTGCCGCTGAGGGGAGCCCCGAGCCCTTTAAATCCCGGTCCCAGCCCGGTCACCAGAGCCGCGGCCACGATTCAAAGCACTCTGGGCTGCCTGCAGCAGCATGGAGCTCTCAGCCCTTTAAATCTCAGCTGCAGCTGGGATTTAAAGGGCTCTAGGCTGCCCGCAGCCGCGGGGAGCTCTGAGCCCTTTCAATCCCGGTCGCAGCCTGGCCGCCAGAGCCCTGGCCGTGGGCAGTCCAGAGCCCTTTCAATGCCCGCCATGGATGCCAGTGTGGTCCAACACGGCGTACTGGCTCTTGCCAGTACACCATACCAGACTGGACTGGCTTACTTTCAGCTCTGGGTGGGTGGGTGGTGCTGCAATCCCCTGCTAGAAAGTAATGTTGGTGGGGGACTCTGTGAGCAGCTCAACACCCAACCCTGGTGGCAGACGCAGTGTGGGGGACTCCTGGTGTTTCTAGGATCCATTATTTCCACCTGCCTGTAAAATCCGGTTTTCCCCAGCACATTCACTGCAGTGCAATTGGGTCAGTGTTTCCATGGCTGCACAACAAAGAATAGCTCCGAGTTTCCTCTCTGTCTGCAGCAGGATTAGCCTGTGTCGGTGGTTAATGAGGTGGATCTTGTAGTTTGTTATTCATTCCCCACCTTGAAAATTCAGACAGTCCCTTTCCTACTCAAATCCCCAGCACCTCAGTGACCCTGGTAGCAGAGGTTGGGTTTTCCCTGAGGGCCTGAGATTTTCAGGGGTCTTTTTCCCTCCACTAACTCTAAATCCCCCACTCTAGCAGGAACTTAGCAAGTCAGACCTCGGTCAATGGCAGGACTGGGCTTAGAAAAAGAGATTTGTTTTTCCTCCCCGTCATGAGAAAGAAAGTAAGAGCTGGCAGCTCTGGTGCAGAAAACCACTTTTTCCTCTGGCTGTGGAGGTTCCAACCAGGTGCAGAGGACTGGTGTCTCCTGAAGGGAGGGGGGGGTACAATGTCAAGGTTCAGCCCCATCCCCTTGCAATCAACAGCCCCCTCAGCTGTGAACAGTGCAGAGAGAGGAAGCAGCAAAGACAGCCCCTCTCCATTCACCCCTGCAGCAGCTGCTTTGCAGGGAGGGGGCTTGGCAGCACCACATAATGCAGCAGGGGATAGCTAACCCAGGTAGGGCACATGACCCCACACACGCTCCCTGCAAGTGTTGCTTCTGAAATTAGGAACACTGGTGAGTTCAGGGCACAGCTGCACACCCAGAAGAAAGCCAAGCACAACACACCCAGGGTGAAGGGGGTGCTAACGCCTGGCATTAAACCAGAAACCTTTAGATCTTCAATCCGATGCACTCCCAGCTGAGCTACTTTGGCAAGGACCAGGCCCACCAGGAAGGCTTAATACACGAGCCACAGCACATGCTGGGAAGATTTAAATCTGGATGTCACAACGCAGGAGCCAAGCAGTGGACTTGACCTGGAGGGGCAGGCTGGGGTTTCCTGTATCCCATTCACTCAAGCCAGCACCTGCCCCCTCACAAACTGTCACTGGCACCCCCAGGTCGGCAAGAAAGGAGCAGCGGTTCTCACTGGAACAACTCCTCTCGCAGGCTTCTCCCAAGCCTTAAACAGAAAACCATCTTGCCAGAAAGCAGCCTACTCGTGTCATAGTATAATTCCCAAATCTGGACCTTAGCATCCAGGATATGGGTACTAGCATAATGTCCTCTAAGCGTAATTACCAGCTTAGTTTCTGTAGCGCTGCCACCAATCAGGAATTTCTAGGGCTGGATACCCTCTGGTCCCCCCAAAACCTTCCCAGGGGACCCCACGACCCAGATTCCTTGAGTCTCACAACAAAAGGAAATAAACCATTCCCTCCCACCTCTTTACCTCCTCCCAGATCTTTCCTGCCTGGGTACACTAGGAGATACCGTGATTCAATTCCTTGAAACACAACACAGAGAGATCAAGTTTCTCTCTCCCCTTCTCTCAGAGGCAATACAGATTCAAGTTCCGTGAATCTAACACAAAGAGGAAATTTACCTTTCCCTCCCTGCTTCCCCCTCACCCAGAGGCAGTACAGATTCAAGCTGTGTGAATCTAACACAAAGAGGAAATTTATCCTTCCCTTCTCCCCACCAATTCCCTGGAATATACAGACTCAATTCCCTAGAGCCTCAACTGGGAAAAAAAAAATCAAACAGGTCTTAAAAAGCAAAACTTTTAATAAAAAAGAAAGAAAAAAAGTAAAAGGTTTATCTCTGCATTTTAGATGGTAAAAAGTTACAGGGTCTTTCAACTTATAAACAATAGAAAGAAACTTTCTCCAGCGGAAACACAATTTAAGCTATTCCAGCAAGTACACATATGCAAATGGAAAAAAAACAAATTAAAAGACTATGGCCGCCTTTTCTTACTTACAATTCTGAATAGATAAGAGACTGTAGCAGGGAGATTGGCAGAAACCTGGTTGCACCTCTAGCCCCGTCCAGGACCCAAAGAGAACAAAGCCAAACCCAAAACCCACAAACAAAGGCTTCCCTCCACACGAGATTTGAAAGTATCTTGTCTTCTGATTGGTCCTCTGGTCAGGTGTTTGGGTCCCTGTTTGTTAACCCTTTACAGGTAAAAGAGACATTAACCCTTAACTTGTTTTCCTTCCACCCAGAACCCCACATCTTTTCCTGGGCTGCAAGTAGCCACCCCTGGGATGCCAAGAGGTAGAAACAAGATTCTACCTCCCAGCAGCCAAGTGCACTTCCATGGGTTCGACTGGCCTAATTCCTCCAGCTTCCCCAGGCTGACGCCAAGGTATTTTCTCCACTGATATCACCACCCTGTATCGTGCGGGGGTTGGGGTTATCCCAGGGACAGGCCAGTGGCAGAAGGAGAAGGCCTTGCTGGACAGCAAGGGGAGCTGGGAAAAGGAAGCCACTACGTTTCTGCCTGGTTTTCAGGCTTAAGCCCTTTTGCAGATTAGGCAAATGTGAGAACCACCATGCTACAGAAACTCCATCATAGTGCGCTGCCCTGTCCTGCCCCGCCCTCAAATTCCCTGCACTTTGGTGGTGCTCATCCTGGCACACACTGAGGGGAGAACCTGGAGAAAATGGCGGCAGCTCTTCGATGGGTCAGCTGGCAGAGCAGAGGACTGGAGCTGGCACTCAGCAAGTTGTCCTTACATCGCCCGTGTGACTCCAGCTTGAGGGGGAGCTGCTTTTTCTTCCCCTTTCTGAGAAAGAGCAAGAGAAGAAAGAAAGTTCAGGAGGGCTAACTGGCTGCAGAAGCCAATGCTGCCTTTTCCTGCTGTACAGCCTGAAAGAAAGAACATGCATTAGGTAAAGGGACTGCTGTGTTGCCAGGAAACAGCCCACAGCTGCACCGAGAAAGATTGAATAGGCTGCTAAAGCCTGGAATTGAACCACAGATCTTTAGAGCTTCAGTCTAAAGCTCTCCCAACTGAGCTACTTCAGCACCTGTAGGGATCTCTTTTGGGCTGCTGCTTCTCACCTTGAAGCTTTTTTTCAACAAACCAGCTCTCCAGTCACCACTGACCAATGTAGTAAGGACAGCGCTTGCTATTTTAGCACTCACAAATGTCATCAACTAGTCTCTGGATCTATTGAATGCTGCACTTCAGTTCATGGGGGAAAGGCGAGAGACACAACCTTTGAACAAAAGGCCTGGGGTTAACATCCTAATGCTGTCTCCTACTGTAACACTATTTAATACTGGCCAACCCTGTGCTGGTGACAGTTCCATTTCTAGGTGTTTGTACATTTCAGTTACAGTGAAAATTAAAAAGTTTCCATATGCTTAGAGGAAATGAATTTGTTTTATTTTCTTATATATGGCATGAATAAATACAGATTTACACATCCTAGCATGAAAATGTATTGTCTAATATGATCGAGAAAATCATGCGTCCAGATTGTGCATTGAAATCATGACATGAGCTACAAATGCAATAAAAAATAAGGTATTCAATGGTTTAACATATGGAGCAGGGGTAGGCGGCACCGAAGACACTTCTTGCCTTGAGTAGGGAGTAGCTCAGACCTCCAAAGGGCCTGGCCAGGAGCAGGACATTGGCACAGCAAGGGAGGGGTGTGGCAGTGACATCATAAAGGCTTTTTACAGGACCTCAGACTATTGGTCCAAGGCGGTGGGGAGATGGTGACCTCACAGAGAGATGCTGACATCAGCCAGGCAGGACGGGGCAAGGGGCCAGGGAATTCTCAGAGACCCCTGTGGCTTTGCTTCGCTTCAGTAAGTCTCCTTATCCAGGTCTCTCTTTGAGGACTGAGAGAGTATTCGGGTTCACGGACGTGAGAGCCAGGAGGAACCTCTTTCAAGTTTTCTCCTTCCCTTTTAGTGATTTTACTAGAAAACAGCCATCCCTGTTTAGAAGGTAAGAGCCTTCTCGAGGGAAGGGGTGTCATGGGGGTGTCAGAGTTCAGATGCCAATGCCCCGCCGCCCCCACTGTAAGGAAGCTCCTGCCACCTGCTCTATGTTTGCAGGGTGGGAGTGAGCAGCATCCATGGCAGAGATTTGCTCCTGGCTGCCGGAGCAGAGCAGCAGGCTCAGCTGTCAGAACTTCCTGGAGCTATGAAAGGGGAGGGCCCCATGGCTCTGTAGCAGAATGCAGGGCAGGTGAGTTCACAGATGGCATTGTGGGATACTGCTGGAGGCCAGTTATGGTTATATAATGAACGGTAGCATCTAAACTGGCACTCTGTCACTTTAAGTTTGCTGCAAAAAGCTCTAGGCCTCTCGTCGAGGTGGTTTTATTTTGTCACCAAAACAGGGTAGTTTTGTGGCCAGACGTGGCATTGCAGTGTGTGCACCAGCCAAAAGCTGGTGACCGAGGGAGCGTTGTGTGTTTTTAACGCACCTCAGCAATGTGATGATGCTAAAATAACTTTGTAGTGCAGACCTGGCCAAAGATTCACACACACACGCACAGCTTGCAAGGAAAACCTCATCTGCTCCTCTGCTTTGCAGAATCCAAACACAAGCAAAGCTTGTCAGGGCCTGGTGGAGATGTCAGTGAGTCAGGTGTGGTCAGCCAGTGGGTTTTAGCTACCCGCAGGCACCATGGCTCAGCTGGTTAAAACACTTACCTTATAATCAGGGGATCCTGGGTTCAACTCTAAGTGGTGTCTGGGGGGTTAGCTTTTGGGGCACCTGGTGTTGGCTATTGTCAGAAGACAAGATTCAGAGCTAGATGGGCCTTTGGTCTAGCCCAGTGTGGTTTTTCTTATGGTTTAAATTATGCTCACAGCCACTGATAATAGACTTACTGAAAGTTTGGGAGTTAGGAGCTGATAGTTTAGTGGTCCAGTCCCCTTGCAGATGACCTCTTCCCTCTGGGACAGGGGCAGATCTGAGCTCTCACACCAAATGCTCAATGTGGCTGCCAGAATCTGTGGGCAGCTCGTTTAGTTTGCATCGAGGGTTGAGTCCTGCTTTATGCCCAGTGTCTGAGAATGAAAATCCTAAATCGCCCTTTGAAATAACAAATGCAGCAGGACATGTCATTGTCCCTGTCCCAAAGCAGACAGACCAGTGGAGAAATGCCATTGAGTCCATGGTAATACTCCACTGCCATTTTACCTTTTTGGCTTGCTAAACTCCCTCCCAACCTTGTGGGGTCCCAGACCCCGGTATTGAGCCTGAGCCGAGACGTCTACACTGCAAATTTACCACCCCACGGCCGAAGCCCCAGGAACCTGAGCTGGCATGGGGCAGCTCTGTGTGTTTCATTACACTGTGGACATAGCCTAGCATTACGTCTACACAGCCATTAACACACCCAAGTCACTATTCTCAAACCCTGGGTCAGCTGATTCAGGCTTGTGGGGCTTGTGTTGCAGGGTAATAAAATTACAGTGTAGACACTTGCACTTGAGCCCAGCCTCTGAGACCCCACGAGGGGTGAGGGTCTCCAAGCCTGGGCTCCAGTCTGAGCCCAAATGTCTGCACTACAGCTTTTAGCCTAACAACCAGAGCCCCAGGAGCCCAAATCAGATCATCCAGGCCAGCCGGGCCACAGGGATTTTATCTCAGTATAGCTGCACTCTCAGGGTATGTCTACATTGCAATGCAAGCCCAGGGTTAGCAGAAGTCATGTCAGCAGCCCCAACACATAAACCTAAACCACGAGGAAAAGATCCACCCACAAATAAGCTGTTGTCCTTAGTCAGTGCAAGCCCAGAGGTGCCTCTGTAGAGTTCATCTGCCATCCTGGGTGGAAAAGGGGGAAAATAAGAAGGCACCATACTCGCTATGTAGTCTAGGGACTCACTCGCCCCTCCACAGCCACCCTGTCCTAAAGTTGGTCTAATACCTAAATTTTACTATGAGGACTCAGACCCCAGCCCACTTGGCTTTGGAACCAATGTCCCCTGCCTAGCGAGTGCTATTGAATTGAGGGTGAGTCCCTCCATCGGGGTCTACCAAGCACAGTTCTGCTGCCCTCGATTCACACAAAAAGGACAACAACCCTTTATTTCTCCTGTCCCAATAACAAGGAGACTGGGAATCCAACACCAGCCAAAAGTGATCATTTTGGCAAGCAACCCAACATATTTCCAACATACTATAAAATCCACATGAAGACTCATACACGAAACCTTGCAAGAAAATCTTCCTGAGGGGGTCTGAAGCACCTGCTGCTGCAGGGAAGGAAGGAGCTGTGGGCTGGGACTGAGGAGCACTGGGAATAGGAGGGGGCTGTGGGTTGGGATTGAGAGGCACTGGGAATAGGAGGGGGCTGTGGATTGGGGCAGAGGAGAAGGGTGAAAAGGAGCAAGCTCTGGTTGGGAGTGAGGAGCAGTGAGCATAGGAGGGACTGAGGGTTGGGTCTGAGGGGCATTGGGAATAGAGGGGACATGGGTTTAGGCTGAAGAGTATCCTCATTTGGGGATCCAGCAGGATGGGGAAGGCAGCAGGCGATTCTAATTCCTTAGGGTTATTCTGTGTGTATGTGTGCAGGGGAGGAACATGCTATATGCTCAGAGGCCTTTATTCCTCCAGGCTGTGAGGACAGGGGGGATGTCAGGAAGTTGCCCCTTCAATCCCCACCGCCACAAAAGCCCTTCTTAGGAAGGGAAAATCCTGAAGAGAAAAAACAAGATAAAATACGACTCCAGAAAGACAGATTTTTAAAGATACAGTGATCAGTTCATCACCTGACTAGGGACTTGAATTCTGGACCCTCAGATTATCAGTCTGCTGTGCTACCAACTGAACTAGCCAGGCTCACCAAGTAAAAGTGTAAGTTGGTGCAGAAGAGAAACTAGTCAAGAAAACAAGAGCAGGAAACAATAGGGGAAACCTGCTGCTCTCTCTGGCGTGGTCAACACTATGACTTTATATCCAATTTAGCAGCATTAAATCGCATTAACCCTGCACCCGTCCACACAACGAAGCCCTTTATATCAGTATAACGGGCTCTTAATACCGGTAACTGTACTCTTCCCTGATGATGACTAGTGCTGAAATCGGTATAGCTATGTCGGATTAGGGTTAATGTGGCTGCAATTTGATGGTATTGGTCTCCGGGCACTATCCCACAGTGCACCATTGTGACCACTCTGGACAGCAATCTGAACTTGGATGCACTGGCCAGGTATACAGAAAAAGCCCTGCGAACTTTTTGAATTTTGAATTTCATTTCCTGTTTGCCCAGCGTGGAGTGCTGATCAGTACAGGTGACCATACAGTCCTAGAATCAAAACAGAGCTCCAGCATGGACCGTACGGGAGATACTGAAGCTGATCTCTGTATGGGGAGATGAATCTGTTCTATCAGAACTCCGTTCCAAAAGACGAAATGCCAAAACATTTGAAAAAAATCTCCAAGGCTATGATGGACAGAGGCCACAACAGGGATTCAATGCAGTGCTGAAACTTAAGGAACTGAGACAAGGGTGCCAGAAAGCCAAAGAATAAAATGAATGCTCACGGAGGGAGGGGCGACTGACGACTGTAGCTATCCCACAGTTCCCGCACTCTCGGAAAACCATTTGAATTCTTGGCTGAGCTCCCAAAGCCTGAAGGGTCAAAAACATTGTCGTGGGCGGTTCAGGGTATATGTCGTTGCCTCCCTCCACTCGTGAAAGGAAAGAGAAAAAAAATCCTTTCTTGCCTTTTTCCAATGTCACCGTATGTCTACTGGATGCTGCTGGCAGACATGGTGCTACAGCGCTACACAGCAGCATCCCCTTCCCTTCCCTTCCCTTGCAGATGGCAGACAGTACGGTAGGACTGGTATCTGTCATTGTCATCCCATGAGTGCTTCTGGCTGGCCACAGTGAGGTCGGCCAGAAGTGCCTGGGCAAAAATGGGAATGACTCCCAGCTCATTCTCTTCTTTAAGCTTTGTCTAATGGACATTCAGTCCTGCCTGGACTATCCTAGCAGCTATAGGCTGCGCTCCCCTCCCCCCTTTGATCTCTGCTTGCAGAAGCAATAAAGTCAGTGTTGTTTGAAATTCCTGCATTCTTTATTACTTCATCACACAAATGGGAGGATAACTGCCACGGTAGCCCAGGAGGGGTAGGGGAGGAAGGGAAGCAATGAGTGAGGCTAGAATGACATGCAGCTCATACTTTCTGCCATATTCCTTCCTAGACAGTCTCTTCCCATTCTGTATGTGTGAAACTGATTGTTCCTTCCTAAGTGGAGCACTTTGCATTTGTCTTTATTGAACTTCATCCGGTTCACCTCAGGCCATTTCTCCAATTTGTCTAGATCATTTTGAATTTTGACCCTGCCCTCCAAAGCAGTTGCAATCCCTCCTAGTTTGGTATCATCCGCAGACTTAATAAGCATACTTTCTATGCCAATATCTAAGTCGTTGATGAAGATATTGAACAGAGCTGGTCGCAAAACAGACCCCTGCGGAACCCCACTTGTTATACCTTTCCAGTAGGACTGGGAGCCATTAATAACTACTCTCTGAGTACAGTTATCCAGCCAGTTATGCACCCACCTTATAGTAGCCCATCTAAATCGTATTTGCCTAGTTTATTGATAAGGATATCATGTGAGACCGTATCAAATGCCTTACTAAGTCTAGGTATACCACATCCACCGCTCCTCCCTTAGCCACAAGACTTGTTGTCCTATCAAAGAAAGCAGTCAGATTGGTTTTACATGATTTGTTCTTTACAAATCCATGCTGGCTATTCCCTATCACCTTACCACCTTCCAAGTGTTTGCAGATGATTTCTTTAATTACTTGCTCCATTATCTTCTCTGGCATAGAAGTTAAACTAACTGGTCTGTAGTTTCCTGGGTTGTTTTTATTTCCCTTTTTATAGATGGGCAATATATTTGCCCTTTTCCAGTCTTCTGGAATCTCTCCCGTCTCCCATGATTTCCCAAAGATAATAGCTAGAGGCTCAGATACCTCCTCTATTAACTCCTTGAGGATTCTAGGATGCATTTCATCAGGCCCTGGTGACTTGCAGGCATCTAACTTTTCTAAGTGATTTTTAACTTGCTCTTTCTTTATTTTATCTTCTAAAATTACCCCCTTCCCATAAGCATTCACTTTGTTAGACATTTGCTCAGACTTCTCAGTGAATACCAAAACAAAGAAGTCATTAAGCATCTCTGCCATTTCCAAGTCTCCCGTTACTGTCTCTCCCTCCTCACTGAGCAGTGGGCCTACCCTGTCCTTGGTCTTCCTCTTGCTTCTAATGTATTGATAAAAAGCCTTCTTGTTTCCCTTTATTCCGATAGCTAGTTTCAGGTCATTTTATGCCTTTGCCTTTCTAATCTTGCCCCTGCATTCCTGTGTTATTTGCCTATATTCATCCTTTGTAATCTGACCTAGATTCCATTTTTTATATGACTCCTTTTTATTTTGTAGGTCATGCAAGATCTCGTGGTTAAGCCAAGGTGCTCTTTTGCCACATTTTCTATCTTTCCTACCCATAGGAATAGCTTGCTTTTGGGCCCTTAAGATTAAGGTCTATTAATCTTTTAACTAACGCTCTCTCTCTTTTCTTTTCTAATAAATTTTAGCTTAGTTAATAAGAATTGGCTATAGCTTGTATTTTGGGTGAGATGTAAGTTGACCGTTGAGTCTTACCCACATGCTCAGGGTTTAGCTGATCGCCATATTTGGGGTCAGGAAGGAATTTTCCTCCGGGGCAGATTGGCAGAGCCCTAGAGGTGTTTCACCTTCCCCTGCAGCGTGGGGCATGGGTCAATTGCTGGCGGATTCTCTGCAGCTTGAGGTCTTCAAACCACAATATGAAGACTTCAATAACTCAGACACAGGTTAGGGGTTTGTTATAGAAGTGAATGGGTAGGGTTATGTGGCCTGCTTTGTGCAGGGGATCGGACTAGATGATCACATTGGTCCCTTCTGACCCTAGAATCTATGAATCTATTAATCTAAGTTATAATTGAACCTGGGTATGTGGCTGATCCTTTGGGATCAGAAGAATCTTTTCTTTTATATGATGAAGTAAGATTTTCAGGAATCATCATCATATATGACAGGTGTGTCTGGATGGAGGCCTGAGGTTGCGTACGTTAAGGGAACTGCGTGGTTTAAACTTCTAAGTAACCAGCGAGGTACTACAGAAGCTGTTTTGTGCTGACTTGGTAAATCTAAGTATTGAAATAACCACCAGCGTTTGGGATTTGTCTGGCCTGTTTTGTTTGCAGTTCACCCTGATTGAGTGACCTCAGCTAGCTCCCACGGGCAGCACAGTCACACCTACATCCTGGTTGTAGGGGTCCGGGGGATCTTAGGGGCCTTGGGGTGCACAGAGGCATCCTAGGAGTCTTAGGGGATTTGTGGGGGCCCAAGATACCTATGTCCAGGCTGTAGGGTTACCAGGCGGTCTTAGGAGTTCGGGTGGGCACAGATACGTATGTCCAGGCTGTATCGGTCACAGGGGGGATTAGAGGTTTTATGAGGAGCACAGATATCTACGTCCAGATTGTAGATGTCCCAGGGGGCTATTAGGGGGGTTGTGGGAGTGCAAATACCTATGTCCAGGCTGTAGGGGTTCCTGGGGGGTTAGGGGGTTTCTGAGGGGCACATATATCTACGTGCACACTGGAGTGTCCCAGGGGGCTTATGGAGTCTATATGGGGTACAGATACCAATGTCCTGGCTGTATAGGTCCCTGGGGGGCTTAGGGGGGTTGTGGGAGGCACAGATACCTAAGTTCAGGCTGGAGGGGTCTCCAGAGGGCTTAGGTGATTGTTGGGGGGCACAGATACCTATATCCAGGCTGCAGGGGTCCCGAAGGCGCTTTGGGTCTGTCACAGACTGTGGGAGAGTCTGGTCCTGCACCCCTCTTCCTGGGACTCACAGTGACTCCCAGCCAGCCAGTAAAACAGAAGGTGTATTGGACAACAGGAGCGAAGGATACAGCAGAGTTTAGAGGCACAAGCAGGACCCCGCAATAAAGTCCTTCTGGGAGTTCAGGAAACTTAGTTTCCAGTTTGGGATTCCCTGAATTCCAACCATCCAGACGAAAAGCGAAACTGAACTAACCCAACTCCCTCCAGCCAGCCCCTTCCTGTGTCCAGCTTCCCGGGCAAAGGTGCTGACCCCCTCTCCCCTGCCTAGCCCAGGTTACAGGCTGAGCACGTGTCCGGTCCTAATATCACCCTCTGCTCTCCCATCCCCCACACAGACAGTCCCCACTCCATCACAGTAATGCCCAGTGCATTTCCCGCATGGAGCAAGAGTGGCACCGTGTGGTCACGCAGGGTAATGCACAGAGCATTTCTGTCATAGAGAAACAGTGGCACCGTGTGGCCACCCACGGTAATGCCCAGAGCATCACACGTACGTACAGGCTGTAGAGCTCCCTGGGGGGCACTGGGGTCGTGGGGGGCACAGATAGCTACGTCCATTCTGGAGGCATTCCGGTGGGGATTAGGGGCTTCATGGAGGACACAAATCTCTACTTCCGGGCTGGAGAGGTCCCTGGATGGCTTAGGGGGTTGTGGTGAGCACAGATACATACATCCAGGCTGTAGTGGTCCCTGAGGGTTTAGGGAGTTGATGAGGGGCACAGAAACCTATGTATGGTCTGGATGGGTCACTGGGGGACTTAAGGGGTTGTGGTTATGCAGATACCTACATCCCGGTTGGAGGGGGCCCTGGGGAGCTTATGGGGTTTGTGTGTCATACACACCCTACAACCAGGCTGGTGGGGGCTCTATGGGTCTTAGGAGGCTTGTGGGGGGCAGAGATACCTATGTCCAGGATGCAGAAGTCCTGGGGAGGGCTTAGGGGATTCCTGGAGGTCACAAATATCTACATCCATGCTGGAGGAGTTCTGGCAGTATTAGGGAGTTGTGGTGGGGGGCACAGATACCTATTTCGAGGCTGTAGGGGTCCCAGGGATGCTTTGGGGCATTTTGGAGTACAGATACCAATGTCCATGCTGTAGGTGTCGCTGGGAGGATCAGTGGGTTCATGAGGGTGCACAGATACCTACGTCCAGGCTATAGGGATCCTGGGGGGTGGTCTTAGGGGGTTGTGGAGGGCACAGATACCTTCATCCAGGCAAGAGGGGTCCTGGGGGCCTTAGGGGGTTCGTGTTGGGCACAAATACCTGCGTCTAGTCTGGAGGGGTTCCGGAGGACTTAGGGGGGTTGTGGGGAGCTCAGATAACTGTCGAGGCTGGAGGGGTCCCATCATGGCCTAGGGGGTCTGTGGGGGGCACAGATACCTGCATCTAGGCTGGAGGGGTTTTGAGGGTCTTAGGAGGGTTGTGGGGGCAGATACCTATGCCACGCTGGAAGGGTCCCGTTGTGGCTTAGGGGATTCGTGGGGTCAGAGATACCTATGTCTAGGCTGGAGGGATCCTGGGGGGGATTAGGTGTGTTGAGGGGGGAACAGATACCTACATCCCAATTGTAGGGTGCCCTTGATAGCTTAGGAGGTTTGTGGGGGTCACAGATACAAACATCCATGCTTTATGGGTCCCAAGGGTCTTTGTGGGGTTCTGGGGGTCACAGATACCTACCTACAGGCTGGAGGAGTCCTGTGGGTCTTAGGGGGTGTGTGCGGCATACAGATGCCTACATCTGGGTTTATGGGTTCCCTGGGGTCTTAGATGTTTGCAGGGAGCACAGATACCTTTTTCCAGGCTAGATGGGTCCCTGTGGGATCAGGGGGTTGTGGGGGGGGGGCACAGATACCTATGTAAGCAGAAGCAGGATGAACTCTACCCTGAAATCTGGTGGTGAATTATGGCAAGTGTGGAAACAAATTTCAGGGACTGATCGTGTTTGCATAGGCACACCCACCCCGCCTGACACAGCCACGGCTGCCTGGGATGGTTGCTTTGGCAGCTGTGGTATCCCCAGTTTATTTGGGGTGTTGTTGGGGTGTGAGATGTGGAGTGTTGTCACCCTGATTGTGTGGATGAGGAACTGTGAAACTGCTTTGAGACAGGGATTCTCACCATCAATTGAGTGGCACTCGCTAGGCAAGGGAGTGGGCTCCTTCGGTGAACCAGAAACACCGTTTGCACATTCTTTTTTTTTAGCAATTGAATAACAGAATTGATTTTTGATTCTTCTAAGAATTGAAGTTGTAATTTTTTGAGCTGAAATTGCTAAATAGCTGTGCTAGTTAGTGGGGGAGTCTGAAACTATATTGCAGAGCAGAACAGCTGATGGAGAAGAGTAGTTTGTTGGATGGTTGGAGTGGCCTATGGAGTGAGGTGAGCTGAGCAGTTCTTGGGGACAGCTGGAACAGATCACAGGTTGGTTGGTAGAGCAGAGCAGCTGGTGGACTGAGCTCAGCAGTTCGTGGGGAAGGTGGAAGCAGAAGCCCATGGATAGGCAGGGCAGTCGGTAGTGGACCATGTAAGGTGCCCCTCTCTACCCAGGCTGGCAGGAGGAAAAAGCCTGCAGATAGACACTTGAACTCTAGTGCTGCGGGACTGTGGGTGATTTTGGGGTTGCTGGACTCTTGAAACATTTGAGGCATTGGACTTTGGAGTCTTGGGGATATTTGAGGATTGATAGACTCAAGATCCCAGGGAAAAGGACATGGCCTAGTTGAGGTGTTTTCCAAATTTAATGCTATGTTGTTTATCTTACGTTATTAAACATTTCCTGCTACATCCAGACTCTGTGCTTGCGAGAGGGAAAGTATTGCCTCTTTGAGGCACCTAGGGGTGCGTATGTAAAATTTTCCCATGTCACTGGTTGGGGGCTGAAGCTGGTTTTCATTACATTGTAGGGAAGGGACCCCTATGTATTGAACCCAGTCCTTGCTGCTATCAGTTCAGCCTGGCAGAAGGATTCCACTTACGTCCAGGCTGGAGGGGTCCCTGGGGGGCTTAGGGGGCTCGTGGGGGCACACATACCTAGGTCCATGCTGTGGGGGTCCCTGGGGGGCTTAGGGGTTTGGTAGGGGCCACAGATACCTACATCCAGGCTGCAGGGGTCCCGGAGTGGCTTAGGGGGTGTAACGGAGTGTGGTGACATCCGGCCTGGCACAACTCTTCCTGGGACACACAGTGACTCAGCCAGCCAGTAAAACAGAAGGTTTTTTTGGCCAGCAGGAGCGAAGGATACAGCGGAGCTTTTGGGCACAACCAGGACTCCTCAATCGAGTACTTCTGGGGGTTCAGGACGCTTAGTTCCCAGTTTGGGATTCCCTGAATTCCAACTACCCAGCTCCAAACCAAAACTGAACTAACTCCATCCAGCCGGCCCCTTCCTGTGTCCAGTTTCCCGGGCAAAGGTGCTGACTTGGTGAGGGGCACAGGTACCTATGTATGTCCTGGAGGGGTTTCTGGGGGTCTTTGTGGTATTGTAGGGGACACAGATACCTACATCCAGGCTAGAGGGATTCTGGGGGGGGGGCTTAGGGCATCGGGGGGCACAGATACCTACATCCAGGCTGGAGGGGTCCCTAGGGGCTTAGGGGGTCTGTGGGGGGCACAGCTATGCACGTCCAGGCTGGAGAGGTTCCGGGGAGGATTAGAGGGTTTTGTGGATGGCAGAGATACCTATCTCCAGGCTCTAGAGGTCCCTAGGGGTGCTTAGAGTTTTTTTCGGAAGCACAGACATCTATGTCCAGGTTGAAGTGGTTCCTGTGGGGTTTAGGAGGTTCCTGGGGGGCACAGATACTTAGGTCCATGTTGTAGGGGTCACCAGGTGGATTAGCGGTTTTCTGGGGGGCACAGATACATACATCTAGGCTGTAGGGATCCCTGGGAGGCTAGGGGGTTTGTGGGGGACAGAGATATCTACATGCTGGCAATAGGGCTTCCAGGGGGAATTAGTGTGTTGGGGGTGCACAGATACCTAGGTCCACGCTGGAGGGTTTTCGGGCAGGGGGCTTAGGCAGTTTGTGAGGGGCACAGATACCTGCATCCAGGCTGGAGGGGTGCCTGCGGGGCTAAGGTGGTTTCTGGTGGGCACAGATACCTACCTCCAGGCTGGAAGGGTTCCTCAGCACTTAGGGGTTGTGGGGGACACAGATACCTAAGTCCAGGCTGGAGAGGTATGGGGGGGATTATGGGGTTCGGGGGGGCACAGATACTTATCTCTAGGCTGTAGGGGTCCCTGGTGGGCTTAGAGGGTTTTCGGGGGCCCCAGATACCTAAGTCCATGCTGTAGGCGTCCCTACAGGTGCTTATGGGTTCGTGGGGTGCACAGAAACTTATGTCCAGGCTGGAGTGGTCCCGGGGGGGTTGGGGTTTCGTGGGGGGCACAGATACGAACCTCCAGGCTGTAGGAGTCCCAGGGGGGCCGTGGGGGTACAGAGACCTACATATAGGCTGGAGGGGTCCTGGGGGGTATAGGGGGTTTGTGGGGGGCACAGATATCTAGGTCCAGGCTGTCGGTGTCCCGGGGAGATTAGGTGGTTCACTGGGGGCTCAGATACATCCAGGCTGGATGTGTCCCGAGGAGCTTAGGGGGTTCGTGGGGTGCTCAGACGCCTGTGTCCAGGCTGTAGGGATCCCTGGGGGCTTAGGGGGTTCGTGGGGGTCACAGATAGGTACATCCAGGCTGAAGGGGTCGCTAGGGCATTTAGGGGGGTTGTGGGAGCACAGATATCTAAGTCCAGGATAAAGGGGTAATGGTGGTGCTTAGGGGATCAGGGCAGACACAGATATCTACCTCCAGGGTCTAGGGGTCCCCAGGAGATTGGGGGTTGAGGGGGTAACAGATACCTACGTCCTAGCTGGAGGGGTCCTGGGTGGTTTAGGAGGTTCGTTGGAGTCACAGATACCTACGTCAAGGCTGTAGGGGTTCCTGGGGCGTTAGGGGGCTTCTGGGGGTCACAGATACCTACGTGCAGACTGGAGGGGTCCTGGAAGGCTTAGGAGATTTATGGGGGGCACAGATACCAACTTCCTGGCTGTAAAGGTCCCTGGGGGGCTTTCCCGGTTCGTGGGGGGCACAGATACCTACATCCAGGCTGTAAGGGTTCCCATGGGGATTAGGGGGTTTATGGGGGGCACAGATACCAACGTCCTGGCTGTAGATGTTCCTGGGGTGCATAGAGGGGCTGTGGTTGTACATAACCCTACATCCAGGCTGTCGGGAACCCGTGGGGGACTAGGGGGTTCGTGGGGAGCTCAGATACCTACGATCAGCTATTTGCTGGGCAGGCTCCGCTCAACTGCTCTCCTCTCACTGCTCCTGCGGGGGCTGAGTGATTCCCCCCCCCCAAACAGCCTCAGGGTTCGGGGAGGGAGGTTAGGGGGAGGAGAAGTGATACAATACGGTAATAACAGTAATAATGATAATTACTGCAGCCAGGAGAGGTGAGGCATTTTAGAACTCGTTACTCAATAAACTGAATTTAAGCATAAGACAGAAATAAAATGATGAAATGCACAGACCAGTTAAAAAGCTCCCGAGACGGGAACTTCAGCCCCACATCTTCTGCCAGGGTCCCGGGCTTCTCCTCCCTGCTCCAGGGTGGCTCCTCTCCCCCTTCATCCCCCCCAGTGCAGCTCCTGCTGGGGTCTGGGCTTCTCCCGCCCCCCTCCCCGCCTCCCAACCCTGTATGGCTTCTCCTTCCCTGCCCCAGCTTGGCGCTTCTCCCCCTTCCTCCCCCCACTGCAGCTCCTGCAGGGGACCGGGGCTTCTCCTCCCCACCGCCCCCTCCCCAGCGTGGCTCCAGCTCAGTCCTGGGCTTCTCCCCGACTCCAGCTCGGCTCCTCTCCCCTCGCCCGCCACCTGTCAGTATCTGGAGCTTCCCCTCCCCCCAACCTACCACGGTCCCCTGCCCCAGCGTAGCCGGGCTCCCTGGGGCACCCGATGCTGCTGCGGCCGGAGCCGAGCCTGGCGGGCGGGGAGCAGTGATTCACACGGACGCCATGGCAGAGCCATCACCCCGAGAGGTGTGGAGCAGCCCCAGGAAAGCTGGGCAGGCTGTGCTGCTGCTGGCTCTGCACCCCCGCCCACCCCGACCCCTGAGGCTGTTTGGGGGGGGGACTCAGCCCCCGCAGGAGCAGGGAGGGGGGAGCAATTGAGCAGAGCCTGCCCAGCAAACAGCTGATCGCAGCTGTGCGCAGGCTGCCCCCAGGGAAAAGCTCAGCTGGACATAGGTATCTGTGCCCCCAAGAACCGCTAAGCCCTCCAGGGACCCCTCCAGTACTGACATAGGTATCTGTGCCCCCCAGAACCCTTAAGCCCCCCAGGGACCTGTACAGCCTGGAAATTGTCACCTGTGCACCCCATAAACCTCCTAATTCCCCTGGGACCCGTCTAGTCTGCACGGACGTATCTGTGACCTCCAGAAATCCCCTAAGCCCCCCAAGACCCCTCCAGCCTGGAAGCAGGTATCTGTGCCCCTCACAAACTGCCTAAGCCCCACCCTGGGAACCCTCCAGCCTGGACCTAGGTATCTGTGCCCCCTCAACACACTAATTCCCCCTGGAAGCCCTATTGCCTGCACATAGATATCTCTGCCCCCCACAAACCCCCTAATCCTCCCAGGGACCCCTCCAGCTAAGACGTATGTATCTGTGCCCCCCAGAAAACCCCTAATCCACCCGGGGACCCATACTGCATGGACCTAGGTATCTGTGCCCACAGGAATCCCCTAACCCCCCCCCCAGGAACCACTCCAACCTGGACATAGATATCTGTGCCTCCCAAAAGAACCCTAAGCCCCCCAGACACCCCTAGAGCCTGGAGATAGGTAGCTCTGCCGTCTGCAAAACCCCCTAATCCTCCCCGGAACCTCTCCAGCCTGGATGTACATATATGTGCCCCCCTCACACCTCCTAAACCCCCCGGGACCCTTCCAGCCTGGATGTAGGTATCTGTACGCCCTTGATGCCCTAAGCCCCCCCCAGAATCCCTATAGCCTGGACGTAGGTATCTGTGTCCCCTACAATACCACTAAGCCCTCCTAGGGACCCCTCCAGGCCTTACGTTGGTATCTGTGCCCCTCACCAAGTCCCTAAACCCCAAGGGATCACTGCGCTCACCACAACCCCCTAAGCCGTCCAGGGACCCCTCCAGCCCAGACGTAGGTATTGGTGTCCTCCACGAAGCCCCTAATCCCCACCAGGAGCTCTACAGCCTGGACACAAGTACGTATGCCCCCCACACACCGCCTAACTCCCCCAGGGTCCCGACCATCCTGCTTGTAGACATCTGTGACCCTACAAACCCCCTTAAGCCCCCCCGGAATGCCTTCAGCCTGGACTTAGCTATCTGTACCTCGCATGACCCCTAAGCCCCCCAGGGATCTCTACAGTAGGTGTGATGCTCTGTGCATTACCCTGCGAGGCCACACAGTGTCACTGTTGCTCCATGTGGGAAATGCTCAGGGCATTACTGTGATGGAGAAGGGACCGTCTGTGTGGGGGATGGGACAGCAGGGGGTGACTTTAGGTGAGGGACAGGACCTAAGCCTGTAACTCAAGCTAGGCAGGAGGGAAGGGGTCAGCACCTTTGCCCGGGAAGCTGGACAAAGGAAGGTGCCGGCTGGAGGGAGTTAGTTCAGTTTTGGTTTGGAGCTGGATTGTTGGAATTCAGGGAATCCCAAACTGGGAACTAAGCTTCCTGAACCCCCAGAAGGACTCGACTGAGGGGTCCTGGTTGTGCCCAAAAGCTCTGCTGTATCCTTCGTTCCTGTTGGCCAACAAAACCTTCTATTTTACTGGCTAGCTGAGTCACTGTGTGTCCCAGGAAGAGGGGTGCAGGGCCGGATTCCACTAAACTCTGTGACACCCCCTAAGCCCCTCTGGGACCCCTTCAGCCTGGACCTAAATATCTGTTCCCCCCACAAACCCCCTAAGCCCCCCAAGGACCCCTACAGCCTGGACCTAGGTATCTGTTCCCCCCACGGACCCCCTAAGCCCCCCAGGGACCCCTACAGCCTTGATGTAGGTGGACCTTTCTGCCAGGCTGAACTGAGAGCAGCAAGGACTGGGTTCAATACATAGGTGTCCCTTCCCTACAACGGAATGCAAACCAGCTCGAGCCCCCACCCAGTGACAGGGGAAAATTTTACATACGCACCCCTAGGTGCCTCATAGAGGCAATACTTCCCCTCTCGCAAGCACAGAGTCTGGGTGTAGCAGTAAATGTTTAATAACGTGAGATAAACAACATAGCATTAAATTTGGAAAACACCTCAACTAGGCCGTGTCCTTTTCCCTGGGCTCATGAGTCCAGCACTCCCCAAATCACCCCAAGGCTCCAAAGTCCAATATCTCCAATGTTTCAAGAGTCCAGCAACCCCAAAATCACCCACAGTCCCACAGCCCCAGAGTTCAAGAGTCTATCTGCAGAGTTTCCCCCACTGCTAGCCTGAGTAAAAGGAGGCACCTTACGTGGTCCACTGCCGACTGCTCTGCCTCTCCATGGGACTCTGCTTCCGCCTTCCCCACAAACTGCTCAGCTCGGTCCACTAGCTGCTTTGCCAGACAACCTCTGAACTGCTCCAACTTTCCCCAAAAACTGCTAGGCTCACCTCACTCCATGGACCACTCTCACAAATAGCCCCTTTCAGCCAACTGCTCTGCTGTACAGCTTCAGAGTCCCTCACTAACTAGCACAACTTTTCACTAATTTCAGCTCAAGAACCTAAAACTTCAATTCTTAAAAGAATCAAAAATCAGCTCTACTATTCACCTGTTAAATGAGAAAAAGGGGCAATTGGTGTTTCTGGCTCACCCAAGGAGCCCACTCCCTTGTCTAACGAGTGCCACTCAATTGATGGTGAGAATCCCTGTCTCAAAGCAGTTTCACAGTTCCTCATCCACACAATCAGGTTGACGACATTCCACATCTCACGCCCCAGCAACAAATAAACTGGGGATACCACAGCTGCCAAAGCAACCATCCCAGGCTGCCGTGCAGTGTGAGGCAGGGTGGGTGTGCCTATCCAAACACGATCAATCCCTGAAATTCTTTTCCAGACTCGTCATAATTCACCACCAGATCTCAGGGTAGAGTTCATCCTGCTTCTGCTTACATAGGTATCTGTGCCCCCTACAACCCCCTAATCCCACCAGGACCCATCTAGCCCAGATAAAGATATCTATGCTCCCCACAAACCTCTAAGCCCCCCAGGGAACCCACAAGCCCAGATGTAGGCATTTGTATGCCCCAAAACCCCCCTAAGACCCACAGGACCCCTCCAGCCTGTAGGGAGGCATCTGTGACCCCCAGAACCCCACAAAGACCCTCGGGACCCCTACAGCATGGATGTTTGTATCTGTGACCCCCACAAACCACCTAAACTCCCCAGGACCCCCTACAATCGGGACGTAGGTCTCTGTTCCCCCCCAACACACTAATCCCCC